>NW_027368053.1:0-52618 GCF_046119375.1 Phyllobates terribilis | reverse complement strand
GAACAATTGCAAAGAAAGGTACTCTTCTGTTCATTTCATTCATTTTAGCTATGAAAGTCGAGATTTTCAAGTTGTATGGGTCTGCTACTAATATTGTTACTTTTTCGATGCAATGGATGTTCATTTTTCTACAAGGTTTTTTACTCTCGAGATATAAATACACTACACTTCATGATAGTAAGTTTCTGAACATACAAATCTATTAATTTACAATATGTCAATCATTCTATATATGTTAACTCTCTTCTCTTCTGCATATAAATCAAGCTTTACTTGTAAGACGTAGTTGTTCTTCTCGTCTTGATTTCATATCATGTAAGTTCAAGTATAATATTATCTCTTTTTCTCTGAAAAATAGAATCACTCAACTTAACCTTTCTTATTTTCCTATTACTATTTCTACCGTTCATAATCTATCCAAAAGCACCCGTATTACATTCAAATACAATAGTAATTTTTATTTTGGGCAGTGTATAAATTGTAACCTCTCTTTCTATTCATCTATCTTTAATCATCCTTTTTATCCGTTACTGTTTACCCTTGCCCACTTTAAGTAAATTTTAGTTGTCGGTTTTCCTATTAAATGGATTCTTCTTCATTCTAACTCTTTGGAATTTACGAATCCACCTTAGCGAGATCCAATTGGTTTTTTAGTCTCTGTTTCGATGCTATGCTTCAGCATGATGGTCATTGTAGTTTTATATAATATTTGTATTAATCAAATTTATTTGATTTGCTAATGTTGATGATGTTTTAAGTGTGGTATACGTATCCTTGTCCTCTCTCCTAACCTCCATCTTCACTATGCTCGACGGTGTTTTTCTCCGACGACGGGTTTGACGATGATGATATATCTAGTCTCAACTCCACCTGATGGATTATGTCGTCCTGTGCTGCCTATGGGTGAGAAGGACAACAACTTAAATTTTTGAGTTCATCAAGGAAGTAGAGTTTCACTATATTGGGCGGTGCGGTTTGTACTCTTCTACTATCAGCAGGCTCCATTGCATGTCGTGCATCTCTACAAGATATATATGGTTTTATTCATAGCCAACATGCATCTTGATCAACGGTGTTTCGAAACTGGGACTTTCTCTCTCTTAGGGTTCTCTCCCTCCTCTCTTCTCTTTTGCTCCTAGTTGTGATCAGTGGTGTTCCCAGTTGGGGATGGAGCTTTGCTCCTCCCTGTTGTTTTCCTTTTCTGTTTTTTGCCTCTTGGAACTGGTCCTCTCTCCAAATCCATTTTTAACCAATCTCCAAACAATTTACAAGACCCTTAACATTAATACTTTGATTGCTCTTAATCTGTTTTTCGTTAACACTATTTTCTGCAGATCTAGTGAGCTAGTAAATGGTAGCTCGAGGCAAAGGAGGCATGCAAAAAGGAACTTTTGTAGATCTAGCTGGAAGGGAGCCGATTGAGCCTTTGTTCTCAATCATTCGGTTCATTTATTAGAGCGGGCAGCTTTGAGCTATGGATCTGAGAGTCGAGCTAGGTGACGCCTCGCTATCCAGCGTGGATGGCCTGATTGGAGATCTCTCCTCTCACTTGTGCTTTTTCGAGGATCATCACTGCGGCGTTGGGGGTTACTTTGGACTTCGAACAAGTTCTAATCACTACAACCTTTACTTGTATTATTCCCTTAATTATTTTCTACTCTTAGGATTCATCGGTTCCTTATTAGCATTGATTTTTCCCTATATGATTATTCTCCTTGGCATTCAATGTGAGAAATGGACTGAAAATTGTGCTAATGAATAACCCTAGAATAGTAATCATTTGGGGCTTTTTAATTTCCATCTTTGCTTCTTTAAATTAAAATCTTCTTTTATATGGGCCCAGCTATCTATCGCACAATATTTTTGCTAACCATCACACACGAGATCGTCACGATTGATCTAGGGAATGGCTCATCACGGGGAGATTAGCGTGACTGGTCACGAGGGAGGTAATATGGTGAATCGTCACGGGGAGATCAGGGTGGCTCATCACGAGGGAGGTAATATGGAGGATCGTCATGATAGACCATGCTTCAAACGTCACGTTTGAAGCAACATGGTCGTCAGAATAGACAGTGCTTCAAACGTGACATTGAAGCAGCATGGATCGTGATGATGCCAAACGTGATGGGCAGGCATCTCTCAAACATGACGGTCGGGCCTCTCTCAAACGTGACGAACAGAAGTGCGGTGGTTAGCAAAAACCATTGTGCGATAAATAGCAATTACCCTTTATATTATTGGGCTGGATTGGATGTTCTGATCTTCAATGATTTCTAAACAACACCCTAGTTTCGACTCCCTCCTTTGTGTCTCACTATAATCTGAATCGCCCTCGTGCAGAATATACCTATACTGCTATTAACCCTAGTATAAGTTACAGAATTTTGCCCTTCTCAAATCCTTTCCTGAGCGTTTATTGCCTAGATTAGATACTATCTATCCTTTAGGCATGATTACGTGTCCTGCAAATTTTTTCATTCTCCAACCCCATAGAAACTCGCACAATGTATCACACTCCATCCTGGTATACACCTCAACTATATATACATGTCTTGTATGGCCTTATTTCTTCACCACACAAAGCCTGTCAAACAATCTCTCCCCAATGATATCTCTTCCATGGACAACCCTCATACCTTCGCTGATGCGATCATCAACCATCCACAAACAAACTCTTCAAAACATCCAGCTTTCCATTACTGAAGTGGTAACTCCACGAACTCTTTAGCTCTGTCCCTTTGAAACCCTTCCTCCTATCTCTCAAGGGAAGATTTTCCTCCTCACTACAATGATCATCTGGTGTTGGAAGAATCGGCCCTGAAGAATGTCGACCCTGCTCAGCAACAAATTCTTTCCATTATGGTCAAGCGCCCTCAGCTGAACCTGAGTTTGCTCACCCCGAGGTGGACACTCCTAACCCTTTTGGAACCCAGAGATTCAAAACCAGATCGCTCACCTGTCTCACCTCTCACTCATCATTCGTCTAGTCAATACCTCAGCCCAGATTTCGACGGCGACCATATATGCAAAACTCAAGGATACTTGGAAGGGAATTCAAGGTGATGTTAAGCATTGACAAACTTAATCCACCATTGGCTGTTATTCACTTTTGCAAACCGGGGAAGCTCGAGACTTCGTTTGGTATAACCGTCCCTACATGTTCAGGGTAAACTTTCTTGTGGTCTTTCCTATGTGAAAGAATTTGATCCTAACAAACTATTCTCCAAACCGTTGATCTCTGGGTGAGAAACCCTTTCCTCCTTTCTACCTCCAAAATGAGCATGGCTTGAATCTCATCCTTAATGGTAATAATGTTGGTACATTGATTAGATCTGATGCTAATTCCAATATTAGAAACAAACACCGATTTGCTAGATTGTGTATCAACACTACAATTCCTAACCCTCCTATATATGTCAAGATCATATATTTTGATGGAACTCCTTTGTCCTTCAAGCTCTGGTACGAAAGTTTCTCCCCCGGGATGGGATGCTGTGCTGAAGAAGATCATAGATTCGAGGACTGTTGGGTTGAACAACCTTGTGCCGGAGCAATTCTGTTTTCTCCGGTTGGCACTGAAGTTAGAGGCAAGCCGCTCATATGACAAAAATGAGACTGTTCGGTAACTACTTCGGCGTGGGTCGGCCCAGCAAATCCCCTCATGTGGCCCAAATTTCATTAAGACCCAATCCATTCCTGCCGCTCAGCGCAAATCAGCCCCTCTTGCTATCCAATAGGGCTTTCAATGGGCCATGGTAAAAGCCCAATGAACCCTATCGTGATCACTGAACCCAATCCACACCCATTAGTCAAATTCCTCCAACTTCCATGTTACCACAACAGCTTCTGAGTCAATCTGCAAGCTACTCCCCTCAAATGCTTAATCAGTTTCAACAAATGGCCATGATGATGTCTAACCAACTCGTCCAAAACATGAATTTGGCCGATATGCAGAACAATCAAAACTCTGGCTCCAGTTCTTAGTTCCACACCCAAGGTAACATGTCTCCTATTAATGTGACTTCGAGCAATCGTACTAACCCTAAGGAAAAGAAAATATCTCCTGGCTTCTCTGAGAAATCCAACAGTACAATCATGCGCAAGATATATAACATGGAGATTCATGGTGAGGTGGGCACTTCTTCTAGAGGCACTAGCGACATGCAGCCTGAGACTGACCCACAGATTCCGCCTCGAGCAGCCAAGAAGCAGAAGAAGAACAAGAACAAGGGGGCGGATGCTCAACCGTAATCATGATTGCTTCCTTTGAGAATGAATGGTGTTCTTATGACACAAATCCAACTGGGCGGTAATATGCGAAGTCCGGGTATGAAAGCACAATAGAACTCGCGGGAAAAGAACCACATCGAATGACTTCCTCTTTCATTACTTCATCCTTTCCGGCTTCAGATTTGGCTTATAGTTAAGCATATCTTTCTTCGGAATTCTACTGAACGGGTCAACAGAAGTACGTACTGCACGACCGAGGAAGCATCCGAAGCATCTATCGGGTAAGTGAGTTTTGCTGGATGTCACTTTTGAATTCAACTAATACGCAGAAAGTGATTGAAGGATCCCTTAGAATTCAATTGATGGGGTTCTTCTTCATAACAGTGTTCATGTTTGCCTTGACCTTTGCTTTTCCTCGACTATGTATTTCCCTTTCAAAAGCTGAAGCTGTCTCATGTCTCTATTATCAGGATATCTAGTACTATGTATGACAGCCACCATACTGGTGTTAGCCAGATTAGCAATAAAATTTGGACTTTACATATGTTGACCGCTAGTATTAACTGTGGTGTGTATACCTTCATTATTGGTATTTTCTCTTTGCACAGGAATTTTGGACATATTTTGGCGTGATGGGGGACGTTTTTGGCTTCTCAGTTTGCTCTTTTCTTCCTGAGCTTTGGTCAAAATGCCTCTGTTTTGAAGTCTGTAATTTTTTTCGTTTATTACTCTTTCAATTTTGGACTTGTTGTTCCAACAATAACACGCACTGGACTTTTGGGCCTCTGTTTTTGGACCATTTTGTTTACTCTGCTTTACTTGTGGTTTGCTCGGATGTGTTACGATCCCATTGCTATGAATTTTTATGGGCTTGTTCTCTGTTGTTTGGGCTTGTAGCAGGCTTCATTACGAGTTTCCGATGAATGTGGGCTTTTGGAATTGTAGAGGGTCCAGACGAAAATCTTTTTCGACTGAACTCACCTTTATTCAACATAATAATAGATTGGATGTTCTTTTCTTAGCTGAAACTAAAGAAACCAATATCCCGAAACTTCCCTGCTCAAGAAATGGGGTTTTGATTTTATTCAAGCTTCTCCTGCTATTGGTACTAAATGAGGTATTTGGGTCCTTTGGAAACAAAACTTTACCCACTTCATCTTTCAAACCGCTTAAGATGTTTAGAAACTGTTGCATTTTCAAAGGATCTCTTTCCTGTAATAACGTTATTTTCGTCTTTATTTATTCTCCCTTGAAAGAACCTCACAAGAATGGTTTCTGGGATGAGATCTCTAATTGCGTTTCTTCTCTGAATAAACCATGTTTCACTATAGGTTATTTCAATGACATTCTTAACCCGGTTGACAAAATGGGTGGAGCTCAAACTAGCATAAACCATTTTGCAAGACTTACGAAGATTATTTGAGAGCTTGACTTATTAGATTCAAACATCACTGGCTTCCCTTTCACATGGAGAAAAAGTCGCATCATGCACAATAATGTTCTTGATCGTGTCCTTTTCTCTAGATCTCTTTTGAATCTCTTACCTAACATCCTTGTAAAATATCACCCTTTCACAACCTCTAATCATGCGTTAATAACTTTTTCTTTAGGCAACAACCCGGAATCATGTAAAATCCCCTTTCGATATGAAAATGTCTGGGTGAATTTCCTTCCTATACAAACCTGGTTAATAAAATTTGGAAATTCCGCATGACTGCATCGTATATGTTCTGTTTCTATCAAAAGCTAAAGTTGCTCAAATCTTACTCTAAGACTTGGGCTTGCAAAAATGCAAAATTCTATAATCACAATCTTAAGCAAGCTGAATCTAAGCTAATTAACCTTCATAACAATTTCTTAACAACCCTCTGAATATTGATAATAACAAGAAAATTTACTCCCACTCTATTCGGTACTAAAAAATCCTTAACTTTCAAACATACTACTGGAAAAGAAGGGCTAAAGCCAAACACTTCAACCTAATGGATCATAACACCTCTTACTTCCAATCCATAGCTAAAACTAAAACTTATAGGCAGGCTCTCCTTTCATTAGAAAGGCCGATGGCGAATTTGTCCACTCCCAAGAGGATATTACAAAAGCAGTCTCTCAGGAGCTTGCTGAGAGATTTTGTTCAACAACAAGAACAACTATAACTACTTTTGATCTTTCGTGTATCCCAACTCTTGTTTCTCAGGAAGATAACCAAGCTTTAATGAAACCTCCAACTATGGTCGAACTAAAAAAAGCAAATTTTGATCAACCACCTGATAAAACACCAGGACCAGACGGTTTCCCAATTGATTTCTATCAGAAATTTTGGAATATTATTAAATTACCGCTCTTCCAGGCAGTTAAATCTTTCTTCTTTTTGGGTACTTTACTGCAATCTTGGAACCATTCTTTTATTGCGCTCATCCAGAAAAAAGAAAATCCTATTGCCTTAAAAGACTTTATACCCATAGGACTCTATAATTCTTCCTATAGAATTATATCTAAACTTCTCGCTAATAGACTGAAGTTATTCTTCCCAAACTTGTGGGGCCCCTTCAAGGTTGCCTTTGTCGAGGGCAGACTTATCCAAGAAAATATCCTCTCGGCACATGAAATTTTTCATTCCTTCCATATTCAGAAATAAAAAAAAATCTTGGATGGCCCTTAAATTGGATATGGAAAAAGCCTATGACAAAATTGATTGGAACTTTATCTATGCTATTATGAGTAAATTTGGCTTCTGCAATTCTTGGATTCATCTTATTAAAATTTGTTTAGAATCCACGACACTCTCTGTCTTAGTTAATAATCAACCGGGCCCGGAATTTTCTCCCTCGAGAGGAATTAGACAGGGTGATCCGGTTGCTCCATTTATTTTCATTCTTGTTATGGAATATCTATCAAGAAGCCTGCAAAACTATGCATCATTACCTAACAAGCCAGTAGGAATCAGATTTACAACACATGGAACTACCATTCCTCTCCTATCTTTTGCAAACGATACGATTATCCTTGCAGAAGCTAATGGCTAATATGTATTTCATTAAGCAATTTCTTGATCAATTCTCTGACCACACAGGACTTTCTTTGAATTATTGTAAAAGTTCTATACAGGTTTCTTCAAATGTCTCAACAACCCATGCCAATAACTTGGTTGTGGGTTCTTAACGTTAAGCTAACAGAAAAACTTGAGAAATACCTTGGTATTCCGCTTTTTAAAGGAAGAATCAACAAAAATGTTTTTGATGAACTTATTATTTCTCTCCGTAAGCAACTTTCAAAATGGAAAGCTTCTTTCCTTTCACAAGCCGGAAGAATCACACTTATAAAATCTCACTTAAACTCCAAAGTTAACTACCTTATGCAATGCTTTCTCCTCCATAAGGGCACTTGCGAAGGTATTGATAACATCTTTAAGCAATTCTTCTGGAATAATTTCTCTTCCAATTTTCACCCTCTACTCTCTTGGACAAAATTTGTAACCTAAGAGTGAAGGAGGTTTGGGGCTCAGATTGTCGGAAGAAAATAACAAAGCCCTTCAAATGAAATTGATCTGGAGAGTGCTCACTTCTCCCGATAGCATTTGGGTTAAAATTATCAATGAAAAGTATTGTAAAAACGCTTCTATCTTGGACCTTCAAAAAACCCTAGGAATTCCTGGCAATTCAATAGTCTTCTAAGCCTCAATAGCGAGTTCCGAAAAGGGCTTGGATGGATCATTGGAAATGGTAAGTCTGTTAAATTTTGGTAAGACGCTTGGCTACTTGATCAACCTCTTGAAGACATTTATCCTGGTATCAACCATCAACACCTAGTTTCGGATTTCATCCTTCCAAATAAGTCTTGGGACACCCATTTGTTGGCAACATTTCTTCCGTTTTCTTTAGTGAACAAAATTAGTAACATTTATCTACCCAGAATTGACATTAACGATAAACTTGTTTGGAAGGATTCCACTACGGGTGAATTTACTACTAAAAGTGCTTTTAATATCGTTACAAACTGTTCTAGTAAAGTTCTCTACCATTCACTTTCTTATTGGAAGCTTAAGCTTCCTCCAAAAGTTGATAACTTCATCTGGAAAGCGTGTTCAAATTCTCTACTTACGACAGAGAGACTCAATCGTTTTTACTCTAGAGTGGATAATTCATGCGTCTTTGTAGCCATCATCAAGAAAATAGTGTGCACCTATTCTTTGAATGCCCTTTACTTTAACGGTTTTCCAACATCTAAGTTCTTTTACCACTCATAGTTTTCATCTTGTAACAAGCAACGATTTTATTTGTTCTTTAGACCATTTCCTCAATAATAATATCAACAATGAGCTAGCCTTTTTCATCTGGTGGAATATTTGGAGGATTCGCAATAATAAGATCTTCATAAATGACTCTACCACCACACAGAAATGCATTAATGACATCTGTAATTCAGCCATGCACCAATATAAAACTTGGCAACTTTTGCACAAAATGCTTCCCTCGAACCATAATAAAAAAACCAGAAAAGGGAAAAATGGTCTCTCGCTGAACCTAAGCATGCTGGTAAAAATTAATTTTGATGGATCTGTTAAGAGTAATGGTTCAGCTTCTATTGGAGCAATCATTCGCGATCAACATGGTAGTATCCTTCACCTTATTAAAGAAAATATGATCAATCTCGGTCCTCCAGACGGAGGCCCTGGCTGCCCTTTATGGCATCAGGGTTGTCCTTGCTTTAGGGTTTCGGAAGGTGGTTCTCGAGGGTGATAATCTCTCTATTATTAATTGTCTACTTTCCCATTCTTGGAAAGTTCCTTAGGAGGTCTCTTTGATTTTACAGGAAATCAAGGCGTGTGCTTCCTCTTTTGACTGTTGCATCTTTCGGCATTGCTTCAGGGAGGCTAATCGAGCTGCTGATTGGATTGCTTCAAATCCTTTCAACCTCACTCTGGCTTGTAAGGCTGCGACTCTCTTCAAAATGGGAGGGGACATCAGTTCCATTCTGGGGAAACGTCAGGAGTTCTTTCACTTAATCAATTCCTCTCAAGATATGAGGATTTTTTTTCTATCATCTTTAAGGATGATTTAGGTCTTTCCTATGCGTAGGAGCCTTCGGTTTGCTTATACAAAAAAATGGGTCTTTTTAGGGCCCATCATATGAAATATGTGTTGACTGCATTTTCTTGATGGTGAATACTTTCAAAATCATGCTGATTTGGTTTATATTTGAAATATTATGTTATATAATATTATGCTATAAGTTTGTACGTACTACCTCTGTTATCACAGTTTCTACCATACATATTCATATGATTATTATTATCATTGATACCATAAGGTATCATTTCCCTTGTGTTTTTGAGCACCTTTGAATTCATACGACTCAAATTATTTTATGAAGATAGCATATTGGAATTGTGGAGGTGTACGTCGTATAGATTTCTGGACAGAAATCTCTTTCATTAAAAAACATAATCACTTAGATATAATTTGTCTTGCATAAACAAAAACAAATATTTTTCCTAGAAAGAATTTCATGAAAAGACTTGGTATTAAAGCACTTACAATTAGTAATGTAATAGATTCTAAAGGAGGTTTATGGATTTTATTTGGTAATTCTATGAATTCATGTCATTTTCTACCATTTATAATAATAATAACAATAATAATAATTATAATAACATCATCATCATTCGATATGATAATTCGTTAATCCAATTGATAGGAGCTTGTTATATAGTGTTAACTAGCGACTATTAGATTAGATTTAGTGGTGTTTAGGTGCTTAACGAGTGGTATACCCGGAATCCGGTTTGGAGTTCATTTATGGATTAGCGGGATGCTCGTAAGCGGTATTTAGTGGTTTTATTATGGAGATCCCCGTTGTGCTCACTTTTAGTGCATTCGGGATGGAGCTAGAGGAAGTATGCCACGCCTACACCCCAACAGAAGCTGAGAGGCGAAACCGAGCTGCCTCGACGCTTGCAGAAGATTGAAGTCCATCTCAGGAGAAGAAGTCACGACCGAGATGGAGCATCACGGCCGGGAATCAGCCTCAGTTGAAGACGCCACTACCGAGACAGGTATGTCACGACTGTGACTTGGCCGCAGTTGAGGTGTCACGACCGAGAGGCTCTGTCACGATCGTGACCATCCACAGGACTGAGAACTGGAGCAAAATCACGATAGTGACCCTATGTCACGATCGTGATGCGGACATGAATGACCCATAATTGAAGATTTGATCCGAGATTTTATTAGTTATTTCCACATCTTTTGATTTATTTGCATTTATTTTAATTCCCTTTTATTAGAGACTATATAAGGCTTACGAAATTAGGTTAGAATCATTTTTCATTCATCATTCATTCATTCTTTTCATTTACGTAGAATTTAGCAACAGCCAGAGAAAGCTTCCACCTTTGTTCCATCTTCACCCATCTCCCCTAGTTTGTTTTCCCATCAATCATTCATATGTATTCATTGCTTTCTATGGCTATGCCTGGCTAAGTTCATCATAGTTCACTCTTTAGGTTGAATCCATTGTTCTAAGCTTGTTGTGAGAATTCTAACGCTTATGTTCTAAGTTTAATTTCAGGATTGTTTTATAATCTCTTGTGCTTTTTTAGTATCATTGATTGATCTTGATTTTATCTAGGTTGATTATTATCCATCATATTGCTAGGCTAGATAATTCGATTTGAAAAGTCTTGTCTTTAGGTAGCGAGCATGATTTACATAGACTATTTGCGAGTGCTTATTGTGTAGAGATTATAAACATGTGTCGAGTATCGGCAATTTGCCAATAGTATTGCATAGACCTACTTATCTTTGATCTTCATGCTGTTGTGCTTTTGAATCTTGGGATTTCCTTGGTTATTGCATAATAAGGGTTTCTAGGACTATTTGGACTAGTTGCTATTTACGAACAAAGAGTAGGACAACCGGATTAACCAATTCAGAATATAAGTTAGTAGAATTCGATGATCAACATTCCAATTGAATAATGCGTTGATGCTAGAGGAGTGAGCTTCATACCCATAATTGTTTATAACCCAACCAATATATTGCTTTCATACTTGCTTAATTGCTTAGTTAATTAAGATCACATACGAAAAAATACAATTGTTATTACTTGGTAGCATAATAGAAAATAAACTATCGTTCTGGCTCTCTTGGGATTCGACCCCTGCTTACCACTTTACTAGTGGATTCGTTAGTTGGGTATCTTTAATAGGGACAACGGCCTTAGCCCCCATCACCAATTCAATATTATTTTCATTTACGCTCCGTCTTTAGAAAACAATAAACATGATTTCTGAGAAACTATTAATAACCTCTTATCTAACCAAACAGATCCATTTATAATTATGGGATATTTCAATGAAAGTATGAGCAATAATGACAAATGGGGTGGTATTCCACATAGGGACAGGATCATATTGTACAGCTCATTTCATGCGTACGTGCGTATATGAACCTCTCTGTGTATTTTAATGAACTTCCATGTCTTATGTTTTGAACCACATATCTACTATGAACCTGAAATTTAATGAACCCCGTGTCTTATTTTTTGAACCGCCTAAAATTTCAGAAATGAAGGTTCATAATAGATATGTGGTTCAAAACATAAGACATGGAGGTTCATTAAATTACACAGAGAGGTTCATATACGCACGTACGCACGAAATGGGATGTACACACCAGAACCTCCCTCATTCCACATAATCCCACTAGATGTAATAGATTTAATGAATTTTACAACAAATTTGGTCTCTCAAACGTTCCCTATGTGGGTTTCTCATATACATGGATAAAATCTTTAGATTTCTTCAATATTGTGCTTGAAAAACTAGATAATGTTTAATTCAATATAATTTTCAAAATATTTTTGATATTATACAAACTACACAACTTCCTTTTACTACTTCAGACCATTGTTGCATTATTCTTCAGTTAGGTAGTAACAATAATTATAAAAAAATTTCTTTCCGTTTCGAATATGCTTGGATTGGTCATTCATGTTATATTAATAATATTATAAAAGTATGGACTTTCGACTGTCAAAGATTATCCATGTTTAAATTATATATTTAACATGTCAGATAAAGAATACCTCTAAAACATGGTGTAAAAAGTTTTATCATAATAATCAAATTCAGCTTGATGAAACTTCTTCATATCTTGAAAATATTTTAATTTTAATATTACAAAATCTTATGGACTCCAATATTAATAAAGATTTAAATTTAGAATCAAAAATATAATTGTCATCTTAATTTCCAACATAAATTTTGCTCTCACAGAGAAAAACTAAAAAACACTATTCACATGGATAAAAACGATAAATATTTTCAAAACATCGCTAAGATCGGAATTCTGAAATAAAAAATTACACAATGTACTTCTTCTTATGGCATTGTTCACTGAGATCATGAAAATATTACAATAGCTATTACTAAAGATTTACAATTTAGATTTAAACATGCTCATATAACTCCTCTTTTAACACATGATTTGCAAATTATCCCTCAATTAATCACAAATGAAGATAATGTTGAGTTATGTAAACAACCCTTAGATACAGAAAACAAGGTATAGTCAATCAGCTGCCTAAAACCAAAACTTGTGGTCCAAACGGTTTTCCAGCGGAATTCTATCAAACATATTGGCCAATTGTAGGCAAATCAGTTGTTAATGCTAGACAAAAATCTTGGCAAATAGGCTTCAAAAATTGCTTCCTAAATTAATTAACCCTTTATAATGAGCGTTTACTCAAGATAGATCTATCCAAGATAATATTTTTATTGCTCATGAATTTTTTTTTCCTTCCACAAGAAAAAGAAGGGGCTTTGTAGATGGATGTCTATTGAATTAGATATGGAAAAAGTATATGATAAACTTCAATAGCCCTTCATATCAAAGATTCTCAAAGCTTTCGGTTTTTCTTCAAAATGGATATCTCTTATTATGGCATGTATTTCTTCTGCATCCTTCTCTGTGCTAGTAAATAATGAACCAAGCTCTGTATTTAAACCAAATTGTGGATTACGCCAAGGTGATCATGTCGCTTTGTTTATATTTATTATAGCTATGGAATTTCTGGATCGCAAATTAACCACTAAATCTTTAAAAAACAATCGTAAAGTTGGAATAAAAATTGTTAAGAGTGGAATGTGTATACCCTTTTTAAGCTTTGCAAATGATACTATTATTTTTACCAATGCAAATCTTTCAAATGCACAATATATCAAAAATACTCTTGACCATTTCAATAATATTTCAGGATCAAAAATCAACTATGGTAGAAGTTCAATTCAGTTTTCAGCATATATTCTGAATCATTTAAAACATTCTATAGCATCAACACTCCAAATACGTATTACGACAACAATGGAAAAATATCGTGGAATTCATATTGTTGCAGGTAGAGTAAAGAGTGAATGTTTTGAATGTGCTATCGATAATCTCAAAACTCAACATTCTAATTGGAAAGTAGATACTTTATCTCAAGCGGCTAGATCTGTTCTAATTCAATCCAACATATTCTCAAAGACAAACTACTTAATGCAAAGTTTTTTTCTTCCATCTAGTATTCATAAGAAAATTGATGATATCAATAAAAAAAATTGGAATAAATATAATTCCTCTTACAGACCATTGTCATGAGATGAAATTTGTAAACGTAAATCAATTGGAGGCATGGGGCTACACAAAGCTTAAACATGCAATATTGCCCTTCAAATGAAATTACTTTGGAAACTTCTTACTGATAATAACAGTATATGGGTCCGACTGATTTCGGAAAAATATACACATAATTGTAACATTTTAAATTACTAGAAAAAACATAAACAATCCTGGCAATTCTCTATACTTCTTCTCTTAAGGAAAGATTTCGAAAATGGACTTTTTAGGGTTCTAGGAAATGGTAAGAATATTAATTTTTGGACTGACAATTAGATTGGTAATATAATTTAAAATATTTTTTCAATCCAAACATTCATAATTTAAATATGAAAGTTAAAGAATTTGTTATACGTAATAAAAAATGGAATCCCTTAAAACTAGTTATTTTCTTGCCTATTCATATAGTAAATAAAATAATCTCTATATATAACCCTATTTGTTACAATGTGAGGTCACCAATAGGAGGTTTATATAGAGGTTACAAGAAGATTCTATGGTTTCCAAAACATACTATATAAATGGACATCCATATACGCTAATATTATAACACTCCCCCTTGGATGTACATTATTAACTGCCTCATTAAAAACCTTGTGTAGGAAAAATCCAATGGGAAAAACAAGACTAAGGAAAAAAGAGTGCAGTCATAATACTCCCCCTCAATTCAGTGTATGTCTCTAAAACGGCGCATTCCAATCTGGTAGATGAGTTCTTAAAAGACTCTTGTAGGTAATGATTTCGTAAACACATCTGACAAGTTTTTGCTTGGCTGGACTTGTTGAGCGTATATCTTTCCTTGCACTTGAAGCTCGTGTGTTGAGAAGAATTTTGGCAATATGTGCTTGACACAATCGCTTTTGATGTAGCCTTCTTTGATTTGGGAGATACATGTTGCATTGTCCTCATATATGATTGTTGGGCTTTCTGTAACTGTTTTCATCCCGCAAGACTTTGAACATGATGTATAAGCGACCTGAGACATACACATTCTCTTCCGATTTCATATAACGCTATTAAATCTACATAGTGGAACCGGAACCAGAGCCAGTTAGTGGCCGGTTCCAGAACCGGCGGTTCCGGTTTAGTTCTCCGGTTCCGGTTCTAAAATGGCCATCTCTACTATGGTGGCGCTTCCTCCCAGAGGAAAAGGCGACATCATCGGCACCAGAAGTTTCATAAAGGACTATTCGAAGTCATTTTTGTTTCTTATATTGTGAAGTTACGGATGATGATGTGGATATAGAGATTGAAGACGTTACAAAGTGTAAAGATGAAGCTCACCAAAGGTGGTAACTCTACCCGGTTTCATTGTGCAATTACCTATATTGTGAAAAGACATTAAGTATTTATTATGAACTAAATTATAAAGGGTGTAACGCTATGTCGGGAAACCGAAGGGAAAAGGGGCATGAAGGGTTCAACCTTTAGAGTAGAAAATAGAGAAGCACCAAGGGTATATTAGGAAAGAGATATTTAGAGTAATTATATGTTTAATTTTGATCACAATTAATGCATTAAAAAGTGAAGTTCATAAGTACTATTAGATTAGATTATGGTGGATATAATACCGCGGGAAGGACTTGATGTATTTTTCCATGAGCAAAGAAGTAAATACCAACTTTCCATAGTAGGAAATCTTGTAACGAAATAGTAGGACACAATTGAAGAACGATAGTGTTATAATAATTCGTTGACTACCTAATGATCACATGAATAAGGTTGCTAGAGTGTTCTTTAATAAATTAGTTTTTTTGTATATGCCTACTTAGGAAAACCATATATAAGTATATATATATAGGTTATATAGTCTTGTGCAGTACAAGAAACGAATACTGGTAACATAGAAATTTATAACCATTTTTCCACTAATTTAGAAGAGAGAAAAGAAAATATATTGAATAAAATATAGACTACTTTGCAATAAATTATAAAAATAGTATCTTAACCCTTTGTACTAATGTCTAGAAGAATCTTACAGGAATTGATTGAAACATTTTAAATGATTTTTCTTATAGATAACAAGACCGAAAACAAATATCTTTATATATAAGGCTTCAAAAATTACAATCACGTATTCATCTTATTCAAGTTTACACTTGTATTTATAGATGCTTCATTATGAGCTAATCAATTTCATGGATTCATATTATTCTTTACTAATTTGACAACATGTCTTTGATCAACACAATACGAGACATTTGGAAAGTACCTTGGAATATACACTCCATTGTGGAAGATATCAAAAGAGGGGCTAATAAATTTCAAGAATTCAAATTCATACATTGCTTCCGGAAAAGCAATAAAGTTGTAGATGTATTAGCTAGTGATATAATGCATAATTTAGATCTAGCAGAAATTAGAAAAATATGTGATTTCAATTAGACTACTTGATTCAGATATCAGGACTCTGCGAGAAAGACGAAACCTTGCACAATCCCTCTCCATAACTTTTTTGATATTTTATAAGTATTATCTTTAATAATAATGCGGAATTGTCATCTAGAAAGATTCCTAGCGTTGTCCTGGTATAAAAAATATAGAAACGTGTATAAAATACAATTAAAGAAAAATATTTGACAAATTCCAAGCATAATAATCCACACATTCCGTTTTCGGTGTAACACCTACACACAGGGGCAGATTTAGGGGTATTAGGGGGGCCCGGGCTCCCCGTTTATCCGATCCTGGTAATTATATTTAGTAGAAAAAAACGAAAAAATAGATATGTTTTAAAAAAAATCAATCTATAACAACAATAGTAGGTCTTGAGTTCAAATCTCATATTCATTCAATCTCTCCTATTTTTAATATTTTATGAATAACTTTCACTATATTTTTATTAAATAATTATATTCATTATTATAAATATATTTTATTTATTACAATTATTAAATTAATAATAAAATTTATTATTATTATATATTATATTATATTTAAAAAATATAGTGACACATCTTTAAAATATTCCTAATCCGCCCCCTTCATACATAGATGTCGGGTTTGTCCGATCTAGCTAGAGAATTTGAACAGTTTTCCTAGACTGGCAGCTTCTTCGATCGTCTCGAACAAAGTATACTGTTTTGACTCAAACTCTACCGCCATCTGGGTCATTCGGAGACAAACGTACATAATTTGACTCCTACCTTCTAAATCCCTTTCATTCATCCCAAATCCACTACACTACCCTGCGTGATCAATGGAGTCCAAACAGAGAGAAACGATCAACATCCTGCTGTTCCCATGGCTAGCACACGGCCACATTTCTCCATTCCTAGAGCTCGGCAAGAAGCTCGCCGCCCGCAACTTCCGCGTCCACCTCTGCTCAACTCCAGTCAACCTTGAACGCATAAAAAACAATGTTACAATAGAGCTGGTGGAGCTCCATCTTCCTTCAACGCCGGAGCTGCCACCTCACCACCACACCACAAACGGCCTGCCACCTCATCTCATGGACCCCCTCAAACAAGCCCTCCACGTGTCTGGACCACCTAGCTTCTCCTCCATCCTCGAGACCCTAAAACCAGACCTCGTCATCTACGACTTCATCCAGAGCTGGGCCCCTGCTCTCGCCACCTCTCACAACATCCCCGCCGTCGAGTTTTTCCTCACCAACGCTTCCTCCACCTCTTACTTCCTCCAACTTGATGCCGGAGATTTCCCCTTCCCAGAGATATGGATGTATGACTTCGAGAAAAACAGGGTTCCTCTCGGAACGTCAACCAAGGAACATTCTTTTGAGGCGATGAGGCGGTCCCACAAGGTTATACTCATCAGAACTTTCGCCGAGATTGAAGGCAAGTACTTGGATCATCTGAGCTCGGTTTTGGGTGATAAGAAAATGGTCCCTGTGGGTCCTCTAATCAGAGACCCTGAACCCCATCAAGGGTTTGAGAACTTGATGACGTGGCTAGACGAGAAGGAGCCGTTATCGACGGTGTTCGTGTCGTTTGGGAGCGAGTCTTACCCTACAAAGGAAGAAATAGAGGAGATAGCAATTGGGTTGGAGCTTAGTTTAGTGAACTTCATATGGGTAGTAAGGCTGCCGGAAACAGGGAAGAAACAGAGTATGAAAAGCTTTCTCCTTGATGGGTTTGATGCGAAGAGAGGGATGGTGGTAGAAGGGTGGGCCCCACAGGCGAGGATATTGGCGCACAAGAGCATAGGAGGGTTCGTGAGCCACTGCGGATGGAGCTCGGTGTTGGAGAGTATGAGGTTTGGGGTGCCTATAGTGGCTATGCCTATGCAGACTGACCAGCCGCTGAATGCTAGGCTTGTGGAGTCAGTTGGTGTCGGTTTGGAGGTGAAGAGAGATGAGTTTGGTGAGTATAAGAGAAATGAGATTTGCAGGGTTATTAGGAGGGTTTTGGTGGAGGAAGATGGGGTTTGTATTAGGAGAAAGGCTAGAGAACTGAGTGAAGTTATAGTGAAGAAAGGTGACGATGATATTGATGTTGTGGCTAAAGAGTTGGCTCAGATCTGCAAGGAGTATGGTAAGTTGTAGCGTCGTGGTTAGTATGGTGAGATAGGGATGAAGTGTGGTATGCTGTCATAATGTAATGTTGTTCTGTTTTTCAGTGTGTAAATTCCAAATGCTTCTGTAACCATGTCCTAAGTCTAAGACACTGAATGTAGAATACTTTTGGTTGGTTCTCAGTTATAAATAATAATTCCATCTTTCTCATTCATATATCCTTCCCTCATTGCTGCTGTAAAATTGATACAACTTCACCTGTTAAGAAGACAGCAGCATATGCATCAGAGTTCAATTTCAAGTTTCCTTTTGTTCAAGCTGATTTTCTTACCTTCCATTTTGCCCAAAGCTCTCTGAACTGCTCCTGAGCAGCCACAGCTTGACATGGCAACCTTGAGGACAGTTGTCTGAAAGTTTCACATGACGAGTTTCAAATCACATGCACATAAGAATCAAACCCTTTTTCTGGTTCAAAAGAACATGTTTTGATATATACTGGATAGCAGTCGCTTGGTTCATGCAAAAACACAAATTCGGATTATTCACTCGGCTACTTTACTCTTCTGCAAACGTATATCAAAATTTAAAAACCAACTAAAATCAAACACCTAGCTATACTGCAGAACTTCCTTAATGAATAAAAACTAAAATGTCATACACAGATCTAAGTTCTTCAGTTCTGCCTGATGAAAACCCTTGCATAAAATTTCTATCACAAATCTTTATGCTATGAAATTTGGAGAAGAAAACAGACAAGGAATCGAATTGCATTTTCATCTCTAGATCTTCTAAAGAAAAGAGGAAAACATCAAAACCAGCTGATCCCATGAGAGAATTTGTAACCTAATCGCAAGATCCAAACGCATATAAAACCACAATAACGAAATCGAAAGCAAGATCGACACAAGGAATTGTTCACGCAGTTCGGATATAAATCCTACTCTGCGGAGCCTCAGAGGGGAGAGCTCAGCCCAAACATGCACTATAGATCGAGTATAGAGATTACAACAACAACGGTTCGCAGCAAAGCACAAGAACGCAATATCAAACAAGAAAGCTAAAAGGCAAGAGAAAGAGGAAGCAAACGAAAGGGATTGCGCCCCCAATAGGCCCAGTCAAGCTCCTCAGAGAACAAGACCAACGAAGCTTCAAGTGGAAGAGGTAAGAACACCACCAGCGTACAAAGGAAACGCCAGAACAACCACCAACGAACCAGCCGAGCGAGGTGCTCGCCGATCTGCCCTTTCTCCCTTTTCTTCTTTCTTTCACTGAGAGCGTTTGATTTTTGTGGAGGCTGCGTATATTCTGAGATGTAGTAAGTGAAACCCTAAGGAAGAAGGCAACTATATACCTCCTCTCCTTATAATTCAGCTCAAACATCAAACAGGCCCAGATCCGGCCCATATTAATAAGACACGGCCCAATACTCAAATCAGCCTATATCCTTATAAGATATGCCTATTATTATTTGCACATAAGTGTACCAACATTTTATACATAGAGTTCCACATAAATGTGACATCTCAATATGTACAAAATGGGTTCCTATATGTAAAATAATAATGGTTAATCTTATGCTCTACCAAGCAAACTTACATTGTGTATTAAACCCCTAAATGTCAATTACATGGATTACAAACATTACAAAATGCCCCCATAATCCTAGTAATCTGACCTCAAATCCTAAGTGCATGAATGGTCAATCAAACGTCCCCTATACATCATCGGCCCACCTCACATTTCACGTAACATCATCAATGTGAAGCGCATCCCTGCAAAACACAAATTTATTAGCTGGAACCACTTTGGTACCGAAATCTGCAGGGTTTATCTCACCAGGAATTTTCTTCACAATAATAGAACGTGATTCCACTTTGTCTCTTATAAAATGAAAACGTACATCAATATGCTTAGTGCGTTCGTGATACACCGGATCCTTACAAAGATACAGTGCGCTTTGACTATCCATATTCAATGTCGAAGTGAACTTCTTACCAGTTATTTCATGTAATATACCCTGAAGCCAGATTGCTTCCTTGGTTGCCTCAGTAGCAGCGATATACTCAGCTTCGGTAGAAGACAGAGCAACTATAGGCTGCTGCTGAGATTTCCAAGATATAACATTTCCAGCCCAAGTATAGTAAAATGCAGTAGTAGACTTCCTATTGTCCTTGTTAGAAGCATAGTCAGAATCCACATATCCTAATAATTCATCCCTAGAAGTGTGTTCTGTATAAAACAGCCCGAGCTTACATGTACCCGAGACATACTTCAACATGTATTTCATAGCCTGCCAATGTTTGTCCCCAGGGTCTGACATGTAACGACTCAGCACACTTATAGCAAATGCCAAATCAGGACGTGTGCACAACATAGCATACATAAGTGACCCCACAGCCACATCATAAGGTACATGTTCCATTTTCAATTTTTCCTTATCATTCTTAGGACAATCATCTTTAGACAGGTCTAAATGTCATCCTAGTGGAATAGGTGAGATCTTACAGTTTTTCATAGCAAACCTATCTAAGACTTTATCTAAGTAATCAGCCTGTGATAAATACATAGTCTTTTTAGATCGGTTTCTAGCAATTTTTACTCCTAGAATTTTCTGAGCTGGTCCTAGATCTTTTATATCAAAATTATTCTTAAGATCATTTTTAATTCCAGCTACAACAACCTTAGAGTTGCTAATAATCAGAATATCATCCACATATAAAAGAACATAGGCAAGATGGTCAGTTTTAATGTCTTTCAAGTATAGACAAGTATCATAATGGCTTCTAGTAAATCCTAAGGATATCATGCAAGAGTCAAATTTTTTATTCCATTGCCTAGGTGACTGCTTAAGTCCATAAATAGATTTATTAAGTAAACAAACATGCTCAGGATATTGTTTATCTATAAATCCTCTAGGTTGTCTCATATAAATGGTTTCATCTAACTCTCCATGCAAAAAAGTCGTTTTAACATCCATTTGCTCTAGTTCCCAATCATAAACTGTGGTCATAGCTAATAATAGTCGCATGGTTTTATACTTAACTACAGGGGCAAAAATGTCATTGTAGTCCACCCCTTCCTTTTGGGTGAAACCCTTTGCTACTAATCTGGCCTTAAACCTAGGTGGGTCCTTAATATTAGTTCCCTCTTTTAGTTTGTAAATCCACTTACAATCTATAGTTCTAGCTTTATTAGGTTTAGGCACAAGGGTCCAAGTTTTATTAGCATGCATAGACTTAATTTCATCTTTCATAGCTATAGTCCAATCATTAGCATTAGTACTCCTAATGGCAGATTCATAAGTCTCAGGAGTTTCAAATTTAACAACATCAGCAACAAGTAGAGCAAACTCAACAATGTTAGAGTAATTCTCATGCAAGTTCACATACCTAGGATTAGGAAATCTAATTCTAGGTTCTCTATCCCTAGCCAACTGATAATCAACTAAGTCATGATTAGGCCCGTGCAAAGTTTCAATAACAGAATTAGAGGAGATAGAGTTTTGAGAAGGACTTACATCCCCACCCAATTGGTGAGTTTGTGAATTACTACCAACAGTTTGCTCATTTTCAGGCTCGTCTTGAGCAACCTGAGAAGCCATGTCGTCTAAGTTTTCATCAGCATTCACTTGCTGGTGTTCATGAGACTCTTCAAAGTCTTCATCATCATCATTATTAGCTTGATTTCCCAACTGAAGTCCATGAGGGATAAAGCTTGGTCCCATATCACTTTGGGTACCTGTATGCTCAGCAGAATCTGTAAGTTTCAGTTTGAAGTGATACTCATTTTCATTCAAGGTAACAGATCTGGAAGTTATCACTCTGTAACCTCCAGGCATAATCAAAAGTAGCTTATAACCCTTTGTACCATAGGGATAGCCTAACATAATACACTTTAGTGCCCTAGGGTTTAGTTTCCCTTGGGAAGTATGGGCATACGCAGTACACCCAAATGGTCTAAGGTGTTTTATGTTCGGTTTCCTACCAGTCCAAAGTTCTTGGGGCGTTTTAAAACCTATAGCAGAACAAGGTGATCTATTAATTAAGTATGCAGCAGTGATTACAGCCTCACCCCACAAACTATTTTTCACACCTGAGCTAAAGATCATACACCTAGCTTTTTCTAACAATGTTCTGTTCATCCGTTCCGCAGTCCCATTCTGCTGTGGGGTACCCGGAACGGTTAAATTCCTTCTAATACCATGAGTTCTACAATAATCATCAAATTGTTTATTACAGAATTCTAATCCATTATCAGTCTTTAGGCACTTAACTTTAAATTTGGAGTGGGTTTCTACCATAGTTTTCCAAGTTCTAAAGTTATCAAAAGTCTCATCTTTAGACTTTAACAAGTAAATCCAAACCTTCTTAGAGTAATGATCAACAAGTGATAGAAAATAACTTCTACCTCCGATTGTGGGAACTTGTGCAGGCCCCCACAAGTCGGAGTGAACATACTCTAAGGGGGATTTAGCAACATACGAGGACCTAGAGAAACTATGAGCAATTTTCTTTCCTAATATGCAGTTTTCAAAAAAATCTATGTCTTTAGGTTTAGATTCAATCATGCCATTAGTAAACAGATAGTGGAGGCCTTTATTTCCTATGTGTCCAAGCCTATTATGCCAAATTTTAGAATATTCAGAAATGTCATATTTGGTCACCTCATTGGAGACATTAAGTTCAGGAGAGGCTTGTACATGATACAACCCTCCTTGCTTAATGCTCCTGATTAAGACAATACCATTTAAAGATACTTCCTTAATGCCATTATGAGTGTTAATATGACAGCCCATTTCATCAAATATAGCCTCAGAAATCAGATTTCTCCTAAGTCCTGGAACCCATCTAACCTGTTGTACAACTCTAATGACTCCATCATGCATTCTTAGAGGTACATTTCCTACACCCTTAATAGGTAAAGAAGTTTCATCCCCTAACATCACATTCCCTCCTTCACATAAATCAAGTTTACTAAAGTAATTTCTATTGGGAGTAGCATGTAAAGTACATCCAGAGTCTAAAATCCAGGCCCTAAGTTCAGTTTTAGGAGCAACAATCAACAGTTCATAATTATACCGAGGGCATAATTCACACACATTGGAATGGCCATTATTCTTGTTTGTGTGACCACCCTGATTAGAGTGACCACTGTGAGCATTTTGAGAGTTAGTTTTACTCTTTTCATCCCTCTTCTTTTTATGACAATCAGTTGCATAATGTCCAAGCTTATCACAATAATAACACTTAATCATAGAGGTATCATTATCATGTTATATACCAGTATTATCCTTCTTAAATTTCTTACCTTTGAACTTACCCTTTCCTTTACCTTTAACCATCATCACTTCATTTTTAGAGTCAGTCTTAGGTTCAGTTTTACCTCCATTTTTTACTTTAAAAATCTTAAGTGTTTCATTCTTGTGAATTATGGTTTCAGTTATCTTAGTCAAGGTAAGTTCATCTCTACTAAATTGGATCACATCTTTAATAGTGTCAAACTGACTCGGTAAAGAGTTAAGAAGGATAACAGCTTGGTGGGTGTCTTTGATTTTATCATCACACCTTTCTAAATCTTGTGTCATTTTTAGAAAATTATCTAAATTTTCTTGAACAGTCAAACTAGTGTTTATTTTAAAGGTGAATAATTTGCAAAGCAGAGATATACGACTAGGCAAAGATTTAGTAAGATATATAGACTCAAGAGCATCCCATAAGGCTTTAGGTTGAGTATGACTTACAACCTGACGAGCCACGTCGTCAGTTAACCTTATCATTATCTCTGAGTGGGCTATCTCTTGCATATCCTTCCTTTCAGTCTCATCCATATCCAGCGGCCATGCCTCAGATATCGCTTTGTAACACCTTTCCTTTATAAGGATCGCCTTCATCTTTATCCTCCACATGGCGAAATCGGAGGTGCCATCAAATGGCTTAAGCTTTGTAATGTCACCCATTTCAAATCGCTTAAACAAAATCTGCAAGTCTCAGACAACTTAGACAGTTAGTGATTTAAAACAATAGTATACAAAACTACGACAATGAACCAACAGTGTAACTGAGGTCCCAAGACTCAGTGAGATTTTTCTCAGTCAAGATAAACTGAGAAGTCAGAAATCTCACAAGGGATTTGCTTGAATGACACAGGAATTCAAGTAACAAATCCACAACAGTAGCTTAAACAACAATAGCTAAGCAACAGTAGCTATTCAACAATAGCACAACAACACTCAGCAGCTATAGGACGTAGCAAAGCAGCAGATTAAATCAGTAGCTAAGCTAATAAACCAATAGCTATATAAGCAGTAGCTAAACAACAAAGTAATGCAACAGGCTAAATAACAAAAGCCTAAAGCAAAACAATAGCTAATTAACTATAGCAATGCAATGAAGCAAAGCAACAATAGCCGAAATCTCAGCAGCAGATTAAGCAACAAAAGCAAAACTCAGTAGCTAAATTCAGCAGCTATATATCACGTAGCCAAAGACAGCAGTACAAATCTGATAAATTCAGCAAACAGTAGCAAAGCAATAGCAGCTGAACAACAGAGGCAACAGAGGCTAATCTTAATAGCTAGGCAATAATATCAACACTGGTTCGATTTAAGGCTAAAAAATTTCAAAGAAACCCTAAAAATTTCCAAGAAACCCTAAAAATCTCAGAAACCCTAGAAATTTCGCAGGAAGCAATCAAACAACAGATCTATCAAAGAACCTCGCTCTGATACCACAATGAGAGAATTTGTAACCTAATCGCAAGATCCAAACGCATATAAAACCACAATAACGAAATCGAAAGCAAGATCGACACAAGGAATTGTTCACGCAGTTCGGATATAAATCCTACTCTGCGGAGCCTCAGAGGGGAGAGCTCAGCCCAAACATGCACTATAGATCGAGTATAGAGATTACAACAACAACGGTTCGCAGCAAAGCACAAGAACGCAATATCAAACAAGAAAGCTAAAAGGCAAGAGAAAGAGGAAGCAAACGAAAGGGATTGCGCCCCCAATAGGCCCAGTCAAGCTCCTCAGAGAACAAGACCAACGAAGCTTCAAGTGGAAGAGGTAAGAACACCACCAGCGTACAAAGGAAACGCCAGAACAACCACCAACGAACCAGCCGAGCGAGGTGCTCGCCGATCTGCCCTTTCTCCCTTTTCTTCTTTCTTTCACTGAGAGCGTTTGATTTTTGTGGAGGCTGCGTATATTCTGAGATGTAGTAAGTGAAACCCTAAGGAAGAAGGCAACTATATACCTCCTCTCCTTATAATTCAGCTCAAACATCAAACAGGCCCAGATCCGGCCCATATTAATAAGACACGGCCCAATACTCAAATCAGCCTATATCCTTATAAGATATGCCTATTATTATTTGCACATAAGTGTACCAACATTTTATACATAGAGTTCCACATAAATGTGACATCTCAATATGTACAAAATGGGTTCCTATATGTAAAATAATAATGGTTAATCTTATGCTCTACCAAGCAAACTTACATTGTGTATTAAACCCCTAAATGTCAATTACATGGATTACAAACATTACAAAATGCCCCCATAATCCTAGTAATCTGACCTCAAATCCTAAGTGCATGAATGGTCAATCAAACGTCCCCTATACATCATCGGCCCACCTCACATTTCACGTAACATCATCAATGTGAAGCGCATCCCTGCAAAACACAAATTTATTAGCTGGAACCACTTTGGTACCGAAATCTGCAGGGTTTATCTCACCAGGAATTTTCTTCACAATAATAGAACGTGATTCCACTTTGTCTCTTATAAAATGAAAACGTACATCAATATGCTTAGTGCGTTCGTGATACACCGGATCCTTACAAAGATACAGTGCGCTTTGACTATCCATATTCAATGTCGAAGTGAACTTCTTACCAGTTATTTCATGTAATATACCCTGAAGCCAGATTGCTTCCTTGGTTGCCTCAGTAGCAGCGATATACTCAGCTTCGGTAGAAGACAGAGCAACTATAGGCTGCTGCTGAGATTTCCAAGATATAACATTTCCAGCCCAAGTATAGTAAAATGCAGTAGTAGACTTCCTATTGTCCTTGTTAGAAGCATAGTCAGAGTCCACCATTTGCAAGGAATCTGCTGCAAAAAAAGGGTTCTGGAAAACCAATCTAGAAGCAAACCCTAGATACAGAACTGTTTCAAAAGGAAAACTAGCTGACATGGTTACCTAAGACATGGCTATTGAGCTGGGAATTTCGGAAGTATGCAAGACGAAAACTAAGAAACAGAAGAGAAAAAATGATAATTGGATTGATAATATTGATATTAATTCTTTTTTAATTCTATTATTCACGATAAAAACACGAAAATTTTGGAACTTATAACAAATAATAAAATGTGGGATTCTTTTAAATTAGCTACTCTTCTTCCAATTAATACTGTTAATCAAATCATTAAAATATTTATTCCATCATCTGATATCGAGGACAAATTAATTTGGAAATTATCTAGCTCTAGGTATTTCAGCACTAAAACTGCAGTTGAATTTACTAAAACTTACTATACAAGTCAGAATTCATCAATTTTTATTAAAATGTGGAACCTTAACATTCCCCCAAATATCAAAAAAAAAATCTCTGGAAAGCATTATCTGATTGTCTTCCAACGATGGAAAGATTAAATAGATATTTCAATCGAGTTCCAAATCACTGTAATAATGGACAATTAGAAACAATGTCCCATTTTTTCTTTCAATGTCCAATCACTATTAATATGATTCACATACTCGAACAAAGAATTGGTAAGAAGATTGATAACACTTATACTAACAATTTTATGAACGATTTTGAGTACTTTTTCAACCACAACAAAAATATAGATATAATCTTTTTCTTATGGTTTGAACTATGAAAAATAGAAATAGATTAATCTTTGATAGCTCTAAAAATTCCAAAAACAAAACCTATTGACACGACTTTCATTCTATTTCATTCTTGGACACCTTTTAAAGACTTTAATTTTGCAAAACAATTCAATAAGACCAAACAAAACAATGGTATTACATAAAACAATTACAAAAAAGGAAAAATATAATAAATTGGAAGAAAAAACCTCGAGAGGGATGGTTTAATTTAAATTTTTGATGCTTCATATTACCCCAATGGAGATGCTTATATTGGGAATGTTATTCGTAACAATGAGGGTGATATTATTAAAATACACCATAGCACAATAAATGTTTCGTCTGCAATACAATGTGAGGCTAATATGGGTATCAAGGGAATTAAATTAGACAAACAACTTAACTTAAAAAATATAATCATAGAAGGAGATAATTTAACTGTAATCAATGCAATTCATAAAATTTGGCAGGTTCCGTGGAGCATCAAAAATATTATTGAAGAATTGCACAACGAGCTTCGATTCTTCAAGGAAGTAAAGATATTTCATTGTTTCAGAGAAAATAACAAGGATGTGGATATGATAGCATCCAAGGAAGCGGCAAAAATTGATATAGATTATATGAGTTATCTATGTAATATCTGTAATATACCTGATTCTCATATCAGGACTCTGCGAGAAAGGTTGCGTTTGTCAAAGCCTTTGCTCCTTAGTTTTCTTTGCTCTGATAATGCGGGATTATCTCCTGGTTAAGGAGGATTCCCTTTGTTGATCTGAATTTAAAAAAAAGAAAAAGAATGAGTTTAGATGAGATGAATTTTGTAGTAATTGGAGGTTAGGGTATATATAGTGGGTGATGGGGGAAGAGCTGTCAAATGTTGGGTTGATGTCAGTGATATGTAAATATAACTTCCAAATTCTCACGTAACTTCTAAACACCAAAAAATGTGAATTGTTGAACTGTTTCATTTTCAATAAAGTATTGATACTAGTGAAGTTTGACGGGCCTTCCATTACTACTAATTTCAAGGAAAGTAGAAGTATTACTTGGAAAATTCTTTATAACAATAATATTGTCTTTTGTAAATTTTTACAGTGAAATTTAGTATTACTCCCTTCGTCCCTTTTTGATTTTCTAGTTTAACCAAAAAACACGGGTTTTAAGGAGAAAAATAAGAGTAATAATTGTGGAGGAAAGAGGTAGAGAGAAAGAGTAATAATTAGGTATTAAATGAAGATAAAGTAATATTATTTAATAAATAAAAAGATAAAGTAATCTTGAGAGAAAATAATTTGTATTGGATAGAGTGAAAATGTATTGAAATTGATAAAGTGATTGTAAAGTAGTTTCTAAAAATGAAAAATGGGAAGATTAAATTGGGACACCGGAAAAGAAAAGTGAAAAGATAAAAAGGGGACGGAGAGAGTACTATAAAGGTTTTCAAAATGAAAAAAATATGTCAGTCAAAATATTTGTAAAAATAATGTTATTAGAGCACTTGCATTGACAAGCTTTTAGCTAACTCTTAGCATTATAATATAATAAAATCTAAGAGTTAAGCTTTCAAAGCTCTTAAACTAGCTCTTATTTTTAAGAGCTGAAAGGAGGTAAGGTGGTGTTTGTTTCGGGTATTTTTTCCACCTAGATTGGTACAAAAAGACGCCATTTAATACTCTCAACCAAACGACCCTTCTGAGCCCCTGACACATGCAGGTGGCAGTCACATATCGTGCTCCGAATGATCTTCATTGAGCCGATTTAAAAAACTTTTAGAAATAAAATTCCTCTTAAACCATTAATTAAAAAATAAATAAAAAATTTACCATAATTTTATTTATATTTTTATCTATCCACAAACATCCAATTCATATTTTCGAATTTTTATCTATCCACAAACATTAACCCACTAGTGGGTTAATGTTTTAAATATAACTTTAAGTTATTATATGAAAATATTACTTATTAATAAAATATTATTTTAATATTCTAAGAGTCAACTAATAAAATCAACAAACACCCACTTAGCTCTTACCAAATAATTCCTATTCTAAGAGCCAACTTAAAAACCAACCTTTGTCGGTGCTCTTACATTCGAAGTTCATAATGAATAAAGCAAATGAGTTTTAACATTATACCTATATCACCAACTATTCCCATTACCTATGTTTAATTGCTGGAATATTCCGTTTGCTCACTTAAATCAAGCATTCGTCCGCATTACCAACTTGTCTTTTTCTACTTTATGTCTCCATTGTCGAGACTGCCAACCCATCTTCCAAGCTACTACCCCAAATCGACCGTCGTCGAGCAGATTGTTTCTCCGTGTCTTCACGGCTGTTCGTCTTGCCTCCTTTTGTCCTCACCATCTTTCTCTCGATTAGGTTTTTGGTGATGTGGTTACTGATTTGGAGCCGGAATGGTCCACTTCTACTGTTATTATCTTAATTACATCTTCTCTAATTTATTTTATTGTGTCACATGTATTACATGTACACCGAGAATTAGTTCTCATTTCTTATATTTTAATATTTTAAGAATCTCCAACAATATTTTAAATAATTCTATACAATTCCATTTCCATGATTATATATATATAATCCTAAATCTACAATTCTATATAATCCGAAATTTATAATATTTAAGTACTTTCCAACATAATTGTATATAACCCTAAATCCACAACTAAAGCCATAAAAATTTAATATAATCCACAATTCTATATAATCCTATATTCACAAATATTTAAATAATTTCCAACATAATCGTATATAAGCCTAAATCACAACTAAAGCCATAAAATATTCAATATAATCCACAATTCTATAAAGTCCTAAATTCATAAATATTTAAATTATTTCCAACATAATCATATATAAACCTAAATGCATAAAAATTCTATGTATAATTCTTTATAATTCTATTTTCTAAAAAATTCTATATAATTCCCAAAAGATCCTATATAATTCCTAAAAATTCGATTGTAATTCTAAGAAATTCAATATAATTCCTAAAAAAAAATATATAATCCTAAAAAATCTATCTAACAATATTTGTATTTTCTAAACAATAATACTAAACAATTTCTAAATATACTATCTAATAACCTATATCTGCACAATTACTAAATAAATATCTAAAACTATTTTATTCTAAACAATTTATAAAAAACCTATATCTAAACAATTTAATTCTAAACAGCTCTAAATAATATTATACTATTTAACTCTAAATAACCTATATCTAAACATTTCTAAATAATTTATATAACAATTGTTTTAAAAAAATAAACTTACATGTAGCTGGAGGCGACCGAAGGAAGAAGAGGAGGAAAGGTGGATGCGGGGGAATTCTCGCGGCTACTATGAGTGATCCGGCGGGCGGTGTTGGTCAGCACGAACGGCAAGGTCTGAAGGGGGCTGCGGCGGGCGGTGTTTGTCGGCGCGGACGAAGCGCAACTGTGGAGAAGCTAGCTAGTTCAGCGGCGCGGGCAAATCCCGCAGGCGCGGCGGCAAGGTCCGAAGGGGAGGGAGAGAAGAGGACGAAAAAGAGGGGAAGAGGAGAGAGAAATTTGGGGAATTTTGGAAGCGGTAGGGCAACTCTCCAGTTTCTGCGTTTTTATTGAAGACGACAGGTTAGCGACGGATTTTCTGTCGCTAACCTGTTTAACCCGGGAAATCCTAAATTTTCACTAAAATTTGGCGGCAATCATCATTAGCGACGGAATTTCGTCGCTAATGATGAAATATGGGCGGTAGCTTTACCGCCCCATTTAGCGACGGACTTCCGTCGCTATTCCGCCGCTAATGATGGGGCGGGATAGATTTAGCGACGGACCATTTATTTCCGTCGCTACCTATATCTATCAGCCCGTTTAGTGACGGAATAGAGACGGAAGTCCGTCGCTAATACTTAATACTTGTCGCCACCCTCTACCGCAATCTTCATTAGTCTTTTGTGAGATTTTTGACGTTTGAGGCATAGATTTCATGGGACCATTCCCTAGCTCATCTGGGAACATATATATCCTATTGGTAGTGGACTATGTTTCAAAATGGGTGGAAGTCAAGGCTACCAAGACGGATGATTCAAAAGTAGTGGCGAGTTTCCTCAGGGCGAACATCTTTTCAAGGTTTGGAATCCCTAAATTCTTGATAAGTGATCACGGTACTCATTTCCTACACCCGACGTGTGTCCATGGCCTATCATCCACAAACCAATGGGAAGATGAGGTGTCTAATCAAGAGATTTAGATCATTCTGGAGAAAACAATCTCACCTCATAAGAGAGATTGGAGTGACCGCCTTGGTGATGCTCTTTGGGCATATAGAACCGCATACAAGACACCTATTAGTATGTCACCTTTCCGTTTAGTGTACAGAAAGGCATGCCACCTCCTTGTAGAGTTGGATCATAAGACATGGTGGGCGGTTAAGAAGTGCAATATGAGGATAGATGTTGTAGGCGAATTCCGGAAGCTACAACTGCAAGAGCTAGATGAGATACGCCATGACGCATATGATAAAGCAGTCCTATACAAGGAGAAGACGAAGGCATGACATGATAGGAAAATTTTGAGGAAGGAGTTACACAAAGGAGACAAGGTGTTACTCTTTCAATCTAGACTAAGACTCTTTCCAGGAAAGCTTCGGTCTAGATGGGCAGGACCGTACATAGTAGAGAGGGCATACCTACATGAAGTCCTGGAGATTTGCGATCCAAGGAATGGGTCAATATTCAAGGTTAATGGTCATAGGTTAAAATCTTACCATGATGGTTGGAGCGACACAATCCTAGAGGTTTCACCCCTCGCGGAGCTCAAGGATGATGAAGATTAATAAGGAGTTTTTTGTCAAGCCAAAAGACGTTAATTAAGGCGCTACTCGGGAGGCAACCCGACGATGTTTTCTTTCAACAGAAGTAAATACACCATGAGAAGCAAAAAGTTAAAGTAGAGAGAGAGAGAGGGAGGGAGAGAGAGAAGGCATACAATAAGAAAAGCCAAAACAAAAAGTGCCTCAATCCATCTATCTTTTCCGCTTCTCATTCCATACGGAACGTTATCATCTCCCATGGTTAACATCATATCAAACGCTGACAACGCTACACCTATCTTCTTTACCATGTCACAGGTTTTGGTTTTTCAATCTTTACTCGGTGCCACACCTTCACTCCACATCATGACATTACCACCATGGCGATCTCGTACTGAGCATTCGTGTTCCCTGAATACCGGACTATTTCCAAACAACAACGCAACCGCACCCCTCGGCCACAAGCCCGCTCCCCGCGTCCGCCCCACTTCCTGAGGTTCACACATCTTTTTGGTATCCCTCGTTAGATCGAAATTTGGTACATTTTCTGCTTCCAACTTTTCCGCTTCATATTTTTGCTATTTTCTCGTCCTTCTTTACTTCTTTGTCTGATAACCACATTGAGGACAATGCAGAGTTCAAGTATGGGGGGGGGGTAGTTCATTATTGTACATACTTCACTATTTTTCTACTTTATTGAGTCAACATTTCAATTCATAAATAGGACCAATTTTTTAATAGAAATTTTGAAGTTATCGAGTCTGTATATATTGCATTTGTTTCGGAAAATAAACAAAAAAATGAAAAAGGCCCAAAATGAAAAAGGTAATAAAAAATACTGCAATGATTCAAAAACCCTACAAGGCAGGTCATGCAATAAGTAGGTAACCTGACCGGTATAGATCTGGGCAAAAATAGGTTATGAGAGATGCGAGACAAGTGATGCCAAAAGAAGAGGAGTGACTAGGTGAAAACCTGAAAGGAATCCTAGGCAAAATTAGTGAAAAGGGTGACTTTAGGATTTCCCATTCCGAAGAACTGAGACATGAGGCTGGAGTTCTACACGCAGCATCCGCATCACTTCAGTTTTTGATTGACCTAGGAGATTTCTCGCAACTATCAGAGAAGTGTTAGCTCATTTCTCGCTCGTACTACTGGAGACCCTCGATGTATGACAAATTACATCTATGTTTTTGTTGTTATTGACGGAGTAATCAAAATCATTTATAAAATTGTCGGTGTAAGTGTAATTAATCTTCTTACCTAATCGTTGTGCTAGTATATTGATCATATTAACAATAATCAGACATTGAAAGAAGAAGTGAGACGTTGTTTCTAGAGGTCCATTACATGGTGTGCAATGATTTGAACACGATTAAAATATCTATTTAATCTTTCCGTAGTCGGAAGACAATCAACAAGGGCTTTCCATAGGAAAATTTTAATCTTTGAGGGAATATTAAGGTTTCACATTTTATTAAAAACTGAAGAATTTGGATTTGTACAATAAGTTTTGGTCGACACTTTTGGTACTGAAATCACCAGAGCCAGATAATTTCCAAATTAGTTTGTCCTCAATATCAGAAGACGAAATATAAATTTTAATGATTTGATTAACAATATTGATTGGAAGAAGGACAACTAATTTAATTGGATCCCACATTTTATTAATCGTTATAAATTCCGAAACTTTCGTATTGTTATCATGAATGGATTGAAGAATGATTTAATATCAATATTCTCAATCCAATTATCATTCCAAAAATTTATATTTTACCATTTTCTAATACCCAAAATAGACCATTTTTAAATTTTTCCCGCAGGTGTAACAAACGCCCAAATTACCATGAGCGTTTTGATTTTTTATTATAATTTAGAATGTTTGTGTTTTAAAATATTTTTCTTTAATAATTTTAACCCACATGTTATTACTGCTGTCATTAAGATTTTCCACAACAATTTCATTTGTAATGCAATATTGATGTTTTCAGCTTTCTGAAGCCCCATTCCACCATTCATTTTAGGTTGACATATATTATCCCAAGAAAAATAAGGGCCCTAGAGTTGGGAGTAAATTTATTTCAAATTTTTTGTTTGTTAATGTCATCAATTTGGTTATGTATTCCTGTTGGTAAATAAAAACTTTGCATTAAGTAATTAGTTTGAGATAGAAGATTTGATTGTATAAGAATTATTCGACCTGCTTGCCACAGTGTATTAGCTTTCCAATTAGATAGTTGATTTTTTTAGTTTAGTAATTGCGTGATCAAAACATTCATTTTGACCTTGCCTGCTATAATTGGAATTCCCAAGTATTTTTCCATTGTTGTTTTAATACGAATTTGTAGCTCAATAACAATATTGGTTTTGACATTTGTTTGAATATTTTTTTAGAATTGAATCGATCTTTTTTCATAGTTTATCTTTAGTCCAGATATATTGGATAAATGGTCTAAAGTATTTTTGATATATCTAGCATTTGTAACATTTGCATTTGCAAAAATAATAGTATCGTCATCAAAACTAAGAAAAGGAATACAAGTCCCGTGATTGCATATTTTAATCCCTACTTTATGACTACGTTGTTGGGATTCTTTTGTAAGAAATCTTGCTAGATATTCAATATCAATGATAAAAATAAATGGAGCAATCGGATCCTGTCGAATTCCACATTTAGGTTTAAAACTAGGTCCTGGTTCATTATTGACCAAGACAGAATAGGAGGAGGAACTTATGCATTTCATAATTAGGTTAGTCCATTTTGCAGAAAACCCAAAATATGTCATCATTTATTGAATAAATGGTCACTGTATTTTGTTATAAGCCTTTTCCATATCGATTTTTATTGCCATCCAACCCCTAGACCCTTTATTTTTCTTATGAAAGAATCAAAGATTTCATGCGCAATTAGGATATTATCTTAGATTAATCGTTTTTGGACAAAAGCACCCTGTAAAGGATTAATTATTTTCGGCAATAGATTTTGCAATCTATTAGACAATAATTTGGTAATAATTTTGTAAATAGTATTACAAGGGTTGATGGGTCGAAAATGATTGATCGTTTGAGGCTTATTAGTTTTAGATATTAGTGAAATAAAAGAATGTGTGGATTCAGTTAGTAGATTTTCACTATGGAAAAATGCTTGAACCGACTTAGTAATTGAGTTTCCTACAATAGGCCAATAAGCTTGATAAAATTCAGCTGGAAATCCACCAGGACCGCAAGTTTTATTTTTGGATAAATTTTGAACGATATTTTTAACCTCAACTTCAGATGGATTCTTAAGAAGAGTAGAGTTATCAATATCTGAAATAATCTGGGGGATGATTTCAAAATCGTTAGAATTTAAAGGATTGATATGTTGTGGATTGAAACGATTTGAAGATCTTTAGTGATTGCTTCTTGAATTTGAAGTTGATCTGAGTACTGAATACCATCAATAGAAGTAAAATTTGTTATTTTTTGTTTAAACATTCGTTGTTTTGCAATATTTTGATAATATTTTGTATTTTTATCCATGTGATAACTATTCTGAACTTTAGCACGATGTACCCAATATTTGTGTTGGAAAGAAAGTAGAGTATTATATTAATTTGAAATATTTTAAAGTTTATGAATTAAATAATTATTTTGAGGATTATTTAAAACATCTTGTTGAATATCAGTCAATTTTTTGGTTGTTTGAAGAAGTTTGTTATGGTTATTGTCCTTAAATTATTTTCGCCAAGTTTTTGAAATATTTTTTAGGTATCTTTGTTTCATATAGAAGTTAAACATAAAAGACCCTTCTTGGTTAAGAGACCAAGCTTTTTTAACAATATTGATATAATATGGAATATCGATCCAGACATTCTCAAATCGAAACGGGAAGTTTTTTGCGTTGATGATTATTTTCTAATTTAAGAATAATGCAACAATGATCAGATGTAGTAAAAGGAAGGTGTGTTATTTCAATGGATTTAAACCCAATTATTGAAAATCGGTTGAACCATACACATGTCTAGTTCTTCTAAAATCGTGTTTGAAAGATTGACTGATTTTCTCCATGTAAATGGGAAACCTTTATGGGGAACAATGATAAGTCCAAATTAATTTGCAATGCTATTTCTATAAAATCTTTGAGGATTAGGAATGTTACCACCCCATTTATCCGAAGAGCATGCAATCACATAATTAAAAAAGGAAGATTAATTTTTGTGACTTTATGGTATAGTTTATTCCAATACTCATTTTTATTAATATTATCAGCAGGAGCATAAATAAAGAAAAGGAGGGAATTCAATATTATTATTAAGAAATTTAAGAATAATTAGATTGTTTTTTTATATAAAATTGACAATGAGTTTACTTAGAGGGAGTTGGATAGGAGAATCCATAAGCCTCCTTTTAATTGATCTACCGGACTAATATAGATATGTTTAAATACTAATTTATGCAAGAAATTATTATTTGGAATATTATTGGATTTTGTTTCCGCTAAACAAAGAATATCGAGTAGGTTGATTTTTTAATAAAAAGATATTTTCGTCCAAAAGTCTGTCTTCTGGTGTCCCGACAATTCCAGTATGCGATATTCATAAATTAAAAGTGGTAAATTGTTACCCAAAAGGTGTCGCATGACACAACATGAAGGTTGATCAAAGGTATCAAAATTTATACATTATTATACAATATGAAGGATACTTGACAATATCAATTATTAGACCATCCACAATGTGAGATTGAGAGTATCATAGCATTTTTTACAAGAAAATTAAATTAATGTGTCAGATTTTTGTAGTGATTCAAAGTCATAATTACACCCAATTATCAAGTGCATGATACCCACACTGAGACATTATTCTGCCATTTTCTGACACTAAGTGGTCTCACTTGTTGTAATATTTACTACAGTATTTACTACTTTCCTCAGTATGCAATATAAATTATTTGGCATTCACGTGTATTGAGTGACTTTGCTGTACTATTTACTGCTTTCCTCCGTATGCAATATATGGTACTGTTCACTAGCTTTCCTCCATGTAGTCCTGTACCATATATAAATTTTCAGTGGGTATTTGATAGATAATTTTTCAGTGGGTATTTGAACCAAAAATAATAAAATTATGGATTGGTATATAGTTGGTGAATTGTTATATAGTCGGACAATTTGGTTTTTTAATAACTATTAATAGATAAGGTATTAAATTTAATATTTATTAGATTTGTACTTTTTTAACAGAATTCCTTGGTATTGTTTACTAGCTATTTTATTAGATTTTAATAGATAAGGTATTAAAATTGTGGATATTGGTACTTTTTTAATGACTATTAAGTTAGTATGGATGCATATTTTATTAGATTTGTAATCATTTAAATAAGGTATTAAATTCAATATTGTACAACTAGAATAAATGAGCTAAATGCAAAAGGATTTTCATAATTCTATTTAACTAAAAAAACATACAAGGAAAACATATTAATAAGAGCAAACTAAACCATGAAAAAAACATACAAGATAAGGACACTTTAACTAAATCATGAAGGAAAATATATTAGTTATTAGACTTCTTTAAATCCTCTAGATCTGCCTTCATTAATGCCTCCAAGTACTCAAGCTCAAACTGATTTTTGTCTTTCTTGTTAATGAGTTTTTCAATGACCCGAAGTCGTCTCATGTTCAATTGAATCGTCGAAGTACTCGCGTGTTGAAGTGCCATTGATGCCATTGCCATCCTTGCATCATTGTCAGATTTTTCAATCTCTGCAAATTTTTGAAGAACTGGTCTTCACAATCGCTCATCTTGGCTTTGCACTTTGCTTTGTCCTTTCTTTTTGCAGCCTTTCTTCCCATCGGACGAACAATGGGATCATTTTGTTCATCGGTACTTGTTGGTGTAGATGGGTTAGGACCGGGTGAGTATAGACCGCCTTCATTGACTCTTGTCCTCTTAATAAACTCACTTGCATCATCGAGGTGGAACACTTCATCGATTCTTTCACGGGGATTTGTCAACCAATTTTAAATTTAGGCTCATTTTTTAACATTTTCCATGCATGTTCAGGAACAGATTCTTTTCCTTCCGGATCTTGGCTTTGATAATTTCTACGAGCGACAACCAAAACATCATTTTCATTTTCACCGCTCTTTTGCCTATTGCATGCTTTTTCATAAACACCTACAAACTTTGAAGCTGACCCGACAATTCTTGAGAAGCGGTTTTTGCACGACGCCATTTTTCGTTGGTACCACCCCGAGGAAACAACAGACTTGACATTATATCTCTCGGTGATTCAAAACCTCGTTGATGTTTGGTCTGTACCAACTCTTGGATCTCTAGTGATGTTCAACCAGGCACTGATAAGACATTCATCCTCCTCAATTGTCCATCATGTTCTTTCCTTCTCAATTGAAGTAGGAGTAGTATTTGGACTTGTTCAAAATTCTGGAGAAATGTTTTGTGTGCTATATTGCGGAAATTGGTTATGGGTATTATTTGAAAGTAAGGAGGTTGAGGTTGTTGAATGGGTTGTGAAATGGATTGCATGGGACCAAAGAAATTTGGGTAACCCATGGGAAAATAACTCATTGACATACTAGTAGAAGGTTGGTTATCAGGAACATCATTGATATTGTTATTTCCTCTAATAAAATTGGACCATGAAAATGGGAAAGATTGATTGTTTGGATTCATGGTCAAGAATGACTAATGTGTTTGATAAAGATATGAGAAAGATGCAAATACAATATGAATTTTCCAATATATTTATAGATGAAACTTATAAATTATTTTAACAACAAAATTACATGTACAACCACCCTAGCCAATCAATATAATGCTATACATTAACAACCACCCTAATACATTTATGTACAACCATCCTAATCTATATATAGTTATATACTACACATGCACAACCAACTAAATGGAATAATCTATGTGTGTACAACCATCCTAATCTATATATACTATAAATATATACATAAATACAAATGCATGATAAATTGTAGTCTAGACATTGACTATAAATGTAGAATTTAATCTCATTTTTGACTTTTAAGCAATAAAAATCCTAGCTAACTACATGACTAACATATCTAGATACCTACAAACAAGCTCAACTACGTTAATTTATGTTGACGCATAGTCAAACTAGACAAACACTTAAATTCACATTTATGACTTTTTAGACATTTAAAACTTCAATATGGTGTACTTACATGTACAAGTAATCACATGTAAGATACCCTTATGTATTAATTTAGATTTATTAATGTAATATGATTCTAATTAGACTATATATATTACATGCACACCAACCCTATATTAATGTTCATTAGGATAACTAGTCAACTTTCTTTGAAAAAATAACAACTTGAATACATAAACTTAAATGTTGATGTTTGTAAAGAGTATGTATAATCACTTATATATAAGCATACATTCCTAGAGTCATACACTCAAACATATTCTACTTTCAAAGAGAAAAATGAGTGCTTATTTAGAATCGAGTGAAAATATGTCGAGTGAAAATATGTCGAATGATGATGGGATTGACTATGAAAGTCGGTACCAACATTCTTTGCAATATTTGTTGCAAACACATCAACGTCATAAGAAAGAAAAATTCCGCTTACTTAAGCAAGTTTATGTCCAAAGTAATGCAGAGAGTTCACAACATTCTCGTATGAGAGTTTATGTTGAAAGGCAACGAGAGACAGGCCATGAGAAGCTCGTTGCCGATTACTTTTCAGATCGTCCAGTGTTCACGGACGTATAGTTCAAGAGAAGATTCAGAATGAGAAGGCACATCTTTCTCCAAATTGTGGAGAGCTTGGAAAGCAAAGTACCATTTTTCAAGTCTAGGCCAGATACTACAGGAAGGCTAAGCATTTCCGGTTTAGTGAAGTGCACAACTGCTTTACGGGTTTTGGCGTACGGGGCTTCATACGATCAAGTTGACGAGTACCTTCGAATTGGTGAAGCTACAACACGATAATGCCTTCGGGAATTTGTCATCGGTGTGATTTCCATTTACGGAGAAAGGTATTTACGAAGTCCTAACGAAATATATAGTGATTAAATTATATTTTTTTATTTCATATCGAAATTAAGAACCACTATAAAAATAACTACTGTTAATATACAATGTGCATTGTTTCTTAATGACATGTGGTGAAATAAAAAGGTAAAAAAGTGAAATATGATACTTAAAGAGAGTATCACCATTGTAAAACTAGTATATTAAAATGATATGAAGAAAAGAAAAATTATAAAATATTTATTTATGATATTCCTGATACTCACTCCAAGTATCATGTATTACAACGTTCTAAGATGCAATAGAATTGTACTCCCTCCGTCCCTATTTAAAGATCCCGTTTGGTGTTTTCTAGAAAATTTAAGGAATTGTGAAGAAGAAATTAAATAGGAGAGAGAAAAGTGAAAATTGTAATGATTAAAGGAGAGAGATAGAGAGAAGAAAAAAATGGAGTAATTTAATGAAGATAGATAGTGTGTAATATGTAAACGTGTATTGGGAATGTAAATTTTGGGTTTAAAAGAATTCTAAAAATGACAAATGAGACTTATATTTTGGGACGCCGGATTAGAAAAGTGAGATCTTTATAAAGGGACGGAGGGAGTAGTATTTAGATAGGACACGTGCTTACACCGTTACACTTTAATTTCAGCAGAGTAAATGAGTGCGCTTACACAATTACACTTTAATTTACTCTGAATCATGTACTCCCTTTGTCCCTTTATAAAGATCTCACTTTCCTAATCCGGCGTCCTAAAATATAAGTCCCATTTGCTATTTTTGGAATTTTGTTTAAACTCAAAATTTACTTTCCCAATATACTTTTACATATCCCAACATACTGTTACACAACATCTCTCTTCATTAAATTACTTCTTTTTTTTCTTCTCTCTATCTCTCTTCTCTAATTATTATAATTTTCACTTTTCTCTCTCCTATTTAATTTTTTCTTCACAATTTCTTAAATTCTCTAATAAACGTCAAACGGATATTTAAATAGAGATGGCGGGAGTATCAACGTTGTAAGATGCAATTATTTAGATAGGACACGTGCTTACAGAGTTACACTTTAATTTCTGCAGAGTAAATGAGTGCATGCATTGGTGTTGTAAACGGCATCTATTTAGCTAGCCAACCCCACCAGCATACTGTAGGTCCACCGCACTGCCAGCACATGGCAAAAGCTCAGAAATTTGACCGGGAAATTGGACATCATGGATGCAGCGGACCAACTTAGCTCAGCATAGCCTAACAGAGGATTGATCATTTTCCGCCCATTACCAATCGAAAGAGACGTTCACACAATTTTCTCCCTCCTTCAGGATCATCTTCTCCCGCAGCACCTAGGGTGAGGATGGTGTAAATGAGCTTCCAAGGAAGAGACGTTCCTCAGCACCTGGGGTTTCATTTAAAGGGAGAGTTCGAAAAGTTACTAGGTGGAAAGAATCGAGTGATGAAGAGTATGGCGGTGACATTTTTTTTCAATATTACGGTGATTCTTTGCATTTCAGTTAATATTACCATGTGGTTCTATTTTTCCCTTGCTTGTACTTGAGTGTAACACATTTAGTGCTTTTCTCTAATTGACGCAGCTGATCCACTGAATCCGATGACGAGTTTCAGATCTGGGGTTTCATTTGATGCTTCTGAAGGGACCCTGTTTTGGGTTTGCCCTAGGACCGGCGCTGATTTCATGGTGAAATAATGCAGGGTGTGATGGCCATTTTGGGTATCCAATTGAATGCAGTATCTGTTGTAAACCTCATCATGTAGATTGAGATTGCTGTTGAATTCTGTGTGCATATAATACAGGCTTTCTCTGTAAGTATCTTGGAGTTGTATAGGGGCTGGATTTGTTTTGCTTTGCTTAAGGCTCTTGTACTGCTGTTTTGCAGGTGAGTGTTGGGGACAAAAATGGCCTAGCTTTCCACTATTTCACGTTGTAATGTATCATTCCCTTCCCCCCTTTGTTTGGCAGTGGAATCACACTCACCAAGCTCGTTGGTCTCATCGTTCTCTCTGCAAGATCAGACATTTTTGTGGTTCGTACTCTTGTTCCTTCCGCTCAATTTCTCTCTCTTAGGGATTTCATTCCAAGTTTTGATGGGTCACTTTTTTTAAAACTACTTGCCTAACCTTTTTCAACTCTCATCCATCTACCATGTGGTCATTATAGAACCCGCTTAATTTTATTTTTGGCATTGTCAGCTCCTAATTCTCTTTCCTATGTGTCCATCATTGATTTGTTGCATATACTTATCTACCCTTTTAATTTATTCATAATTAGTAATTAATCTTTCCTAAATCTCAAGTTTATAAATAAAAAACAGTATATGCTAGATGCCTAACAGTAATCATATTTCTTAGTATATTTTATATAATATTTACTTTCTTTATAATGGCATCATTTGTTTGTTAATTATTAATTTACTGGCCAATAATTTTGTCATCTATATGATTTTGCCAATTTAAGATCATTTTTATTTATCAGTTGGCTATATTTTAACACAAGAGCTGCTGCTTTTTCAGGCATACAATGCATCAAATTTGGTGTACCAAGTTATTTAGCTCGTGTATTATATCTTCTGAGTTTAATGAATCTGCTGGAAGAGCATTTAAGAAATACTCGGATCAAATTCCACACTGGGTTTGCAGGGCCTGTTTTTCAGCTCATGAATCTGCTGAACAAGCATGTTGAATTCGTAGGGGAGTATAAACAGACGTGATCTTGATCCAAAAGGCCGAGAGATTGTACAAGGAGAGGGTTAAGGAATGACAAGGAGAGAGAAAGAGAAGGGGAGTGAGAGAGGTGGAGGTTGGTTCAAGATCAAGATGATGAAAGTGATGATGATTCAGAAAGCAGAATAGAAGAGCCCTTAATGACATTAGCAAGCCACAAGCAGGAGCTCTTATTAATATCAAGAAGGTCATCAATCTGATTCTGAAATTGTTTTGGTGTCTTTAAATCCTTCTTCCCTCGCTGACTTCAGAGTATCTTTTTTTAACAGAAATCTGAGAATGATGTCAAAGGTGTAGTCACCAACAAGGGGTTAAGACGAAGAAAGAATTACAACTACTGGCTGGGTATTGGTGCAATGCTCATGCTTGCAACTACGAGGAGATTTGGGCTCCACATGTACTCATTTCAACTTTCAATTTGATCATTCATGCTGACTATTGAAAAAGATTAGTCTAATGCTTCATTTCTTTGCAGGTCATGGAATTTGCAAGCATATCAGACAATGTATACACTAACGAGAAAATATTTCATGAGTACATTTTTTTAATATTAAATCATGTCTTAGATAAATATTTGGGTGCTAAATTTGGTTGGTTTGGAAAATGTAGTTGGAGAATATGACATACTTCTTGCTGAGCTGGCCTTGATGAACGATACTGCTTTGGTATATTTTCCTTCAAAGGTTCCTTCCTCTACAGTCTATATAGCTCGCCGTACACTCCACAAAAGCCCTGCTTGTACTGCAACTCTTAAGCTATACACACAGTTCACAGAATCTGAACTAATGTAAGAATGTTCATATTGTCATGGAAGTTTTGTTTGTTGGTGATGAATAACACTAACAAATTTCTCGTCTTTTGTGTTATGGTGTCAGGGATTGTGCTAAGTTGCTTGGACAATGCATGAAAAACCTTGGTGAGTTTCTTTTCTCTTTCTTTTATTTTTACATTAGGGATGATTTAAGCTTAGAGGAGGGATAACTTCATGTGTAGACTCTGTTTGCATTTTAGTGTAAGGTTGCATATTTTTTTTCCTCATCTTTTTTCTTTCTTTCTTTTCTGTTTTCTCATGCATTGCATCTAAATGTTGAATTTTCCCCTTGTTTATTCCTTTGTGGGTCTTTAAAATGTTGCATGTGCTATGAGTCTTCTTAATATGCATAAGTTGTTTATATTGCAATTGCATTATGAGCATGGTATGATTGATCAAACTTTTGACATTGACCTGAGCATGTGGACTTTGATAAAGATGCGTTAGAACCGATACTCTAGATAAATGTCCTAGTGAGCTTGTTGGCCTTTCTTGGACTAATATTGCATAAGTCCTACTTTTCATGTGTGATCTCTCTTTGTTTGTTATCTCTAGAACTTGCTTTCATATCTCTTCGAGACTACATTTAGGACTGATGTGCATTACATTGGATTGAGACATTATTTTTTTGTGAGCACATATTATCCTTGACCACCCTTATTATATTGATTTCCTCTCTTGTAGCCATTTGAGTCTTAAAGCCTTTTTTTTGGGTAGCTCCACAAAAGTAATCCAAGCCTGAATTAATATCTTACCACCTATCCAGGGGATTGAACTTCTATTTGCTTTGTGTGGATGAGGGATAAGCTTGGGGGGAGGGGTTGTGTGAATGATGGGTGTTTAATGATGTTTGATTGTAAAGTTTGTTATCATGTTGTTTATATCTAGTTGCATCCTTCTTCTTCATAAAAAAGAGAAAAAAAAAGCATGAAAAAGAAAAAAAGTAAAAAAGTGAAGAAGAACAAGAAAAGAAGCAACAAGTAACAACATGGTAAATCTTGGGTTGGGTTGTGATTCTTGAGTTAATTGTAATATCTATTATATTGGTTTTATTTTTGAGAAGTTCTCTTCCCTGGATTTAGCACCACACGGACGAAATTTATCCATGCCTTATCAAAGTACCACTGACCCCATTACAACCCTATTATATGTGTCTCATGATTATGTTTTGCATTGTCCTTAGCAGTGGAGATCTAGATTTGGTTGCAAGCTTATGGTAGTTAGCATTCAAACTTGAGAAATGATATTGAGTGAAACACATGCCTAAACACATGAGTCTGAGTGAAACACATATCTTGGTGAGGTCTAGAGTAGAGGAACCGACGTATTCTTGTCATTGATTGAGAAGCATGCTAGGAAGTAATTTGTCTTTTGTTTGACCTTTCATGATTATCGTTCATGTGTCACTTGGATAGAGACAATTGTTGTATATTTTGTGGACTCATTAGTTATGTAGTTGCTTGAGGGACAAACAAGGTTAAAGCTTGGGGATTCCATTTTATACATATGTTATTTGTCTAGTTGGTTGCATATTAGATTAGATTGTTTTCATGCATATTTTATGTCATTTGTAGTTGGTTTTGCATTATCTTGTATTCGGAATCTACACTCCTATTTTTGTGTATTTCAGGTATATTTGGGTTGGGGAGTTGAGAACATCTTGCATTGAGCTACTCTGCACAGCAATGGCATGGGCTGATTTTAAGACCGCTAATCATGCTGAGTTGCGTGCAAAAATTATTTCCATGTTTTTTAAATCCTTAACTTGCCACACACCAGAAATTGTTAGTGCTGCAAAGGAGGAGTTGAGACAGGTTTTCTTCTTATTCCGAATTTTGTCTTAATTAACTTTAATATATTCGTTTCCTGATCTTGGGACATGCTGGTTATGGAGTGTTCTGCATAGCTGCTATTTGTATTACATTCCCATGTATAAGCTCGGTTTAGTGAACTTGGCACAAACAAATAATCTGAGCATTCCTCTTCTTCAATGTCTGGCTCGTCTTCCTGCTGCATAGCACTATCTTCTCGCAGCCAGCAACTGTGAACTGCTTTTCACTGTCCTTTGCTGTACTTTCTAGTGATGCGGCTCCTGACTTTCCAATTGTGGCATCGTGGTAGATCTCTCTGAAAAATGCCGGTGGCGACCATTTTCTACTTGTAGGTAGCATCAGTAAGCTGCAGGATTTGGAGCAGCAGCTTATCAATGTGTCTCAGCAGGTTTGTTCATTTGTTTCAAGTTTAGTTGAAACAATTTCCTGCTTATTGCTTGATCTGTGTCCTATAGCAATTTCCTGCTTATCAGGAATGTAGAATGCGAATGTGGAAGGAACGAGTTTGAGTCCAGCATTGCAGCTTCTGTACTTGGCCATTTAGAATTGAAAAAGAATGAATTTGAATCAAGGGAAATTAAAGTTTTTGTCCCTGCAATTCACATTCATCTCTAATCAAGAGTAAATTTGATGTAGTGTATGTAGTATTAAATGGAACTAGAGAATGCCAATGTGGAAGGAAAGGAACTAGTTTGAGTCCAGCATTTTAACTTCTGTACTTGAGAGCGGAGTTGCTGGTTACTTTGAGGAGGGTCAGTTTTTTTCGCTTTTCAGGGATGTCTGCAATGCAGTCTTCTCAATGCACTGCCAGTCACCTCCCATTGCTCACCGGTAAAATAGTATACTTATTTTGTTTGTGGTATTGATTTGATGAACTTGTTTCTCTATTCATTTGAATACTCTTCTCACAAGTTTCGGTGTAATCCAGTGATCTGAATTTAGATGGTTTGTGGAAGTTGTGTGATTTCGGTAGCACATCTATGGATCACAAATGCTTTGTGAAGCCTGAAGAAACGGAGTTGAGGAGGATATCATTAGAAAGCACACAGAGCTCCGGAGGTTGTTATTTCCTCTTTATTGAACTGCTACATGATATGCTCCAATCCAATCTACACCTGAAGACAGACCTGATGTTACACAGGTAAGTATCCAAATAACTGGTATGTACTGCTGCTGTTTGGAAGGTGATTTTCTAGAAAAGTCTTATAAGTATATTTCCATTTCTAACTTTTTGTTATACGATGTTATAGGTTTGGTTTCGTGTAACTACTGGAATGCAGAAGTCATTACCTTAAAAATTGCAGGCTGTGATGTGAGTAAAGTCTCCTCTCCTGCATCAGGAACTGGAGGATAACCGCGCCTTGCTTAACTTCAAGGTTTCAACTTCCTATATAGCTGACTCAACTTCATCAGGTCCTATATATATATATGCAGCTGGTATTGTTGGAATGCTGCCATCGCCTATTTATACTCGTTCAATATCATTAAATTCTTCAGTAATCTATATCTCGGGGACAACTTTATACTAAGATGTTTTCCCAATGATTGTGCAGGGGTTCCTCATTACCCTATCAGTCCATGGTACGACCCGCATTTCCTCTACGTCCACCTGGAACAGTAGGCGTGACCTCCAATCCTAGGATTCGTCCTCCAGTTATAACCAATATTATTAGGCCACCCGTTCTTCCAATGGTTTCTTTAGTTGAGAAGCCACAAACCAGAGTCTATGTTGGAAAAATAGCAACATCCTTCAGGTAAATTGCACCTTCATTCTGTTATGGTCAGAATCAAACCTTAATCAGTCAATTGAATATTTGAGCAATAAAAACGCTAATTTGAACATTTAATTTCTTTGATTTTTGATGAACTTCTTTTGATCATTACTGTTAGGAAGCCCTTTGACAGGTCAGCTATTATGTGTATCGTGGCATTAATATATTATATTTATCTATTTTTGTTAATGCAGATCTCAGGCTCGAGGAGATCAATTCCTACAACTAGTGTGCTCCTACCTAATGTTTTACACTATTCTTGCAAATCTACTTTAGCTAAATGTATCAAAGAAAAAGGAAACCCCTAAACCTACAGGAACGGAAGAGAAAGGAAACAAGGGAAGTTGAAACAAGGGAAGTTGAAAGAAATGAAGGTGAAGAATAACCTGAACAACCAAAACATGGTGAGGAGGATAAAAATGAATGTTACTGCTGCAAAGGAGGGGTTGAGACAGGTTTTCTTCTTACTCTAAATTTTGTCATAATTAAATTTAATATATCCGTTTCCTGATCTTGGACATGCTGGTTATGGAGTGTTATGCATAACTGCTATTTTTATTATATCCCCATGTATAAGGAAATTCTAAGCTTGGTTTTCAAATTAAATTCTAAGCTCTCACTTTCGTATTGTTTCCTCTATTTTATTTTCTAATTTGACTATTCTTATTATCTAAAGAATCTTTTTTCTTCCGTTAGCTTAGCATCACTGGTTCAATACACTTGTTAAGAACATACCTATTTGTGGTGATTAATACTGGAGGAAAAAGGAAAACAGATTTGGTGATTAATTGCTGGAGATTTTCATATGTAGATGATTCTCCTAATGCTTATCTGTGTATTTTGTGCAGAGCTTTTTCATCTTCTTCCTGCTGCTGCTGGAAAATTCCTCGATGAAGTAACTAGTAACACTGACAACTGATATGGAATTGGGCCTACCTTCAGGACTGCTCTATAGTGAGATCAATAGCCCATATCGTCTTCCCTAACTAAATTCTTGAACTGCAGCTGTTGATTATTTTCTTGCTCGATTGAATCAGCCCAAGTATTTTAGTAGGTAAGTGTTACTAACTTACTACTGAAGCTGAATAACTTCTTTATTTCAATACCTTATTTTATACTTTTTTCCGGCCAGGTTTATGTATATAATTCGCTCAGATGCTGGCCAGCCCTTGAGAGAGGAACTCGCAAAGTCGCCGCTAAAGACTCTTGTCAGTGCAAAATCAGAGTTGGGAGGTTGTCGATCATGCCTTCATAATACATCATTGATAAATTCCTTGATCCTCCTGAAGAGGTAGTGGGCTTTTTGTCAACATTTGCCACTTCTGGGAGGCTTATCAGGCCATAGACAAAATTATACCCCAGGTACATATCGATGAATTGATTCTTGTATAGGTTTAAAAGGAAATTCATAAAGCTCAACTGTGAAGTCAATATTAATTGGACTGCTCATAGGAAAATGACTGTTTGGTCGCTTAAGACATTTTAATATGCGCCCCCCTTCAATTGAAAATGACTGTTTGGTCCCTTCAATTGAAAATGTCCATTTAGAAAAAATTCCCTTAATAATTAAGTTCAACATAGGTAGTGCCTTCAATTGAAATTGTCCATTTAGAAAGAATTCCCTTAATAATCAAGTTCAACATAGGTAGTGAAGGATGGATAAATAGTATTGGTAGTATGCTTAATAAGGCTGCTTTATGTGAAAAAGGAGGGGGCTAAATAAAAGCGAGGGTAATTTTTGTCTAAAATGTCCAAATGGACTATTTAACTTGAACAAAAGTTTGAATACTAGTTGAGTAGCTATCCTAGCAAAATGACAATTTTTCCCTTTAAAGCTTAACTATAATGTTATTACGTGGGTTTTCTTTTTTATTTTTTTCTGGGAATTTGTGCTGTCAAAATATAAACGGCGACTCTGTTGTAAATTTAAGGATTCTACATTAAGGAATAGAACCTTTTTATTTTTAAGCTTTTAAAGCACATTATCCACTGTCTCATCTCAGGTGTATGCTGCTCTCCTAAGAACATGTCAACCTGAGAATAAGATGCTAGTCAAACAAGCTCTAGATATACTAATGCCTGCTTTACCACGAACATCGCCACTTGGTGACAGCTGTATGCCTATTGGTAAACATAAATAAATAATTGGCCAAGAAATTAAGAATTGATCATGCCTTTTTTAAAACGGTAAAGATAAACAGTAAATATTATTCGAAATATACTTTAAAACTACTTGCCTAACCTTTTCAATTGTCATTCATCTACCATGTGGTAATTATAGAACCCACTTAATTGGCTTAGCTGGAGTACATTGAGCATATATGAAACTGTGACCTTCTCCAGTTTCTCTTCATAATACTAAGCTGGTTTGCTTTCTCATTTAGTCTTCATGGATAATAGTTTGTAATGATTTTTGTAGTTATGATTATGAATTTGCTTAAGTTTAGCTACACAGGTTTGTAATCAACTTGTTCGCACTCTCGTTTTGTCTTCACAGATGTTGACTGACATCTTTGTGTGCTGATTAAACCAATACAAGTCTTTTGAGTTGTAATACCATTTCACCGTAGACAAGATTTTACTTTCTACTAGTATTTATATTCCTGCAACTATCTCACGTAGTTGCTTAGGTGTGGTTTACAGAAGCGAGAAAATATCAAATGCAATTTGAGATTTAATCCAATCTTGTAATCTCACATGGAGTTATTTACAAGTACTTACATTCTATATAATGGCATCATAGTTTCTTGATTATTATTTTTTTGGCCAATAGCTTTGTTGTCGATATGATTTTCCCAATTTAAGATCATTTTTATTATCCGTTGGCTATATCTTAACACAAAAGCTGCTGCTTTTTCAGGCGTACGAAGAAACCCATGAGGAAATTTGGCTGGAATATATGCCGTAGTTGCTTTCTTCAAGGCACAGCTGGAACATTGATTTGAAATTTGGATGCAGCCCATTTTTTTAAGACCAATTTTCGAGTTTCCGTGCCTTCCATATAAGCAAGGTTGGAATAAAATATGGTGTACTCTACATACATACTCCAGTGGATACTTCAGAGAAATGGAATATGGAAGGAAAGAACTCAGAAAGATGAGAGCACTTCTTGGTCTTATGAATCCCTTGGAAAGTGGCAAAGCACAAATTCGCATTTCAAGAGGTAATCTAGTTTTATATGTCCTATTTTAAGATTCATTTAAATCTTGCCTATCTGGATTCAGTGACTGACATGTGTTATTGTTACACTGCAGGGTATAGACAAACACAGCGAGTCAACTTGGTGGTTGCTTTTGCAGTCATTTGACATGAAACATTTGTTGCTGAAGCATTATGGCATCACGTGTGAAGAAGGTGAACCCATATGAGAGGAGCATCAATGTATAACCCATCAAGTATTTGAAGATGAATGTAGAGTAGCTAGCGAATACTACTTCAAAACTACACTTATTAACAAGTTGGCCAAGAGAGTGGAAATCAAGGTAATATATGTTCCCCTTAACTATAATTGAGTTTGCTTCCAATGTTTATACAACACCTTCCTGATTAGCATATTTTTCGCAATAATAATGTATAGTACTATAACTTTCTTCCTCATTAATGTTTTCCCTTGTCAATTTCTGTATGAAGTTCTTCCTGATCACATGGATGAACAAATCGATGGAAGGACATTAGTTGATATCTACGTTTGCACAGAGCAACCAGGTGAATTTAGATGGCAACAGGCTCTCTTTCCCAGGTAAACTGTGGGCCTTGCCTCCCTGTCCTTTGTTATGATACCTTTTTGTCCATACTAATTTGTAACTGCGATAATACATTTTAAATAGGCTGTTTAGCTTCCGCCTCTTCTCAACTATAGCAGTTCAAAGCTTGATGCATCCAACTGTTTGGAAGGTGTAGTCTCATTTTGCTCATTGTTGCTGTCTATTGTGCTTTGTATCTAACAGTTCTGGAGATATCTTATAATGGTTGTTATCAGGTCCTACAAGACCAGGTAAAGAGTTCTGTATGGTCTTAACTGCGATAGGAATTTCCCTTGAGCTGTTGTAATTTTGTACCATGTCCTGTTACACTTGCTGCTAGTTTCTGATTCGTTTTCCTCTGATAGCAGGCAGGAAACCTTTCACTTCATGTTGGAGAACGATAATGAGCAGGATGCCAAGTAGAGAAGACTTGAAAAATACTTTGTATCCGGACATGGAAGCCATTACCGTAAACAAGATAAGTATTTATTTGAAAAAAGATCTATATAAATAATAAATACATGTAAGATAAGTATTTATTTGAAAAAAGATCTATATAAATAATAAATACATGTAACCAAGCAAGACATGATTGAAGCTTTCTGTTGTACTTATGATTGAAATGAAAAGAATATATAATATCACCCAAGGGTGAACTTCAAGTTTTATTAACAAGCCAAATATTTTGTATGAGCACTTGATAGCATGAGCTTTTGAGTTCGTGTTTACAATACAAATGATATAGTAGTCATTAACTCAGTGACTTTGTCCCCGGACAACTTGGTGATTATCTTTGTTATATCTTCAAATTTCTACTGTGTCTATTCTACTGTACATTTCAGTAATAGTATTCTTTCATGATTTTCTGTGTAGGATCATATCTTGAGAAAGTTCGTCATTTGCACTGGGATGGTGATACTCGTTGTTGAAGCTTCTTTGGACTTTTTTTATAGAGTTCTCTCAGGACCCATTACAATGGAGGGTCAAATGCCTTTCTATTGAAGTGTTGTGCATTACAAATGGACCCATTACAAATGTGAGCTCATGCCTTTAGTTCCTCCTTGCCATTTATTGCGTTTTCATCCAGTTTTCACTCCCTTCCTTTTGTTTTTCACCGTTTATTCATGAATGACCTAACATATGCTCGTTTTTTTAGGTTATGCTGGTTTATATGGCATGCAATTTGAGAAGTTGTTCTTCTGGTTCTGAGTTAAATGTCTGTTGCTGTCATTACTGGTCATAATCAGATGATAAACATGAACAATTTTCTCTTGACCCATCCTAAACGCCCTACCAATGGCCTACTTCTCCACAACAGGGTTCCAAGTAACATCAAGCAAAATAACTCTAGAAGCGCCGGTAAACGTAATCCCTTCAGAGCAAGCCTTTGCCGATGCAAGCATGACTTTAGCTTTACCTTCTTTCGTGTTGACGTAAACCATTGTCCTTTTTTCATTTCTTCATCCTTTGACTCCCATCCATGAGATGAAACTCAACCCTTTTTCCCATTCAAAGTGTTTAGATTGGAGTACAATTTTGATTAGTTGAGTGGCTGTAAGTACTGGCTGAACACAAGAACCTTCTCGTTTAAAGATGAGCTTATTTCAATAAACCTAATAAAAAATCTAGCTTTTGCA
>NW_027368052.1:27500-30000 GCF_046119375.1 Phyllobates terribilis | reverse complement strand
TGGAACTGAAATCGGATGCGCGCACTGACACGCTCCCCTGTCTGGAAGTCTGACAAAAGTTGAAAAATTTTCTAAGTCCCCAAAAATTTTTTTTTTCAACTTTTTTTCAATTTTCCCCCTGTGGGATATATATTTTACCCACACTTTTGGAGCCCTCCTGGGATGCCCTCTAACATACTAGAACCTCATTTTGTGGAAGTTTTCACAAAATTGTGAAATTTTCCAAAAAGTCAGAAATTTTGCAAAAACGACTAAGTATCAAGGACTCATCGCGCGAATCGCTCTGGAACTGAAATCGGATGCGCGCACTGACATGCTCCCCTCTCTGGAAGTCTGACACATGTGTGAAAATTTTCTAAGTCCCCAAAAATTTTTTTTTTCAACTTTTTTTCAATTTTCCCCCTGTGGGATATATATTTTACCCACACTTTTGGAGCCCTCCTGGGATGCCCTCTAACATACTAGAACCTCATTTTGTGGAAGTTTTCACAAAATTGTGAAATTTTCAAAAAGTCAGAAATTTTGCCAAAAACGACTAAGTATCAAGGACTCATCGCGCGAATCGCTCTGGAACTGAAATCGGATGCGCGCACTGACACGCTCCCCTGTCTGGAAGTCTGACAAAAGTTGAAAAATTTTCTAAGTCCCCAAAAATTTTTTTTTTCAACTTTTTTTCAATTTTCCCCCTGTGGGATATATATTTTACCCACACTTTTGGAGCCCTCCTGGGATGCCCTCTAACATACTAGAACCTCATTTTGTGGAAGTTTTCACAAAATTGTGAAATTTTCAAAAAGTCAGAAATTTTGCCAAAAACGACTAAGTATCAAGGACTCATCGCGCGAATCGCTCTGGAACTGAAATCGGATGCGCGCACTGACACGCTCCCCTGTCTGGAAGTCTGACAAAAGTTGAAAAATTTTCTAAGTCCCCAAAAATTTTTTTTTTCAACTTTTTTTCAATTTTCCCCCTGTGGGATATATATTTTACCCACACTTTTGGAGCCCTCCTGGGATGCCCTCTAACATACTAGAACCTCATTTTGTGGAAGTTTTCACAAAATTGTGAAATTTTCCAAAAAGTCAGAAATTTTGCAAAAACGACTAAGTATCAAGGACTCATCGCGCGAATCGCTCTGGAACTGAAATCGGATGCGCGCACTGACACGCTCCCCTGTCTGGAAGTCTGACAAAAGTTGAAAAATTTTCTAAGTCCCCAAAAATTTTTTTTTTCAACTTTTTTTCAATTTTCCCCCTGTGGGATATATATTTTACCCACACTTTTGGAGCCCTCCTGGGATGCCCTCTAACATACTAGAACCTCATTTTGTGGAAGTTTTCACAAAATTGTGAAATTTTCAAAAAGTCAGAAATTTTGCCAAAAACGACTAAGTATCAAGGACTCATCGCGCGAATCGCTCTGGAACTGAAATCGGATGCGCGCACTGACACGCTCCCCTGTCTGGAAGTCTGACAAAAGTTGAAAAATTTTCTAAGTCCCCAAAAATTTTTTTTTTCAACTTTTTTTCAATTTTCCCCCTGTGGGATATATATTTTACCCACACTTTTGGAGCCCTCCTGGGATGCCCTCTAACATACTAGAACCTCATTTTGTGGAAGTTTTCACAAAATTGTGAAATTTTCAAAAAGTCAGAAATTTTGCCAAAAACGACTAAGTATCAAGGACTCATCGCGCGAATCGCTCTGGAACTGAAATCGGATGCGCGCACTGACACGCTCCCCTGTCTGGAAGTCTGACAAAAGTTGAAAAATTTTCTAAGTCCCCAAAAATTTTTTTTTTCAACTTTTTTTCAATTTTCCCCCTGTGGGATATATATTTTACCCACACTTTTGGAGCCCTCCTGGGATGCCCTCTAACATACTAGAACCTCATTTTGTGGAAGTTTTCACAAAATTGTGAAATTTTCCAAAAAGTCAGAAATTTTGCAAAAACGACTAAGTATCAAGGACTCATCGCGCGAATCGCTCTGGAACTGAAATCGGATGCGCGCACTGACACGCTCCCCTGTCTGGAAGTCTGACAAAAGTTGAAAAATTTTCTAAGTCCCCAAAAATTTTTTTTTTCAACTTTTTTTCAATTTTCCCCCTGTGGGATATATATTTTACCCACACTTTTGGAGCCCTCCTGGGATGCCCTCTAACATACTAGAACCTCATTTTGTGGAAGTTTTCACAAAATTGTGAAATTTTCCAAAAAGTCAGAAATTTTGCAAAAACGACTAAGTATCAAGGACTCATCGCGCGAATCGCTCTGGAACTGAAATCGGATGCGCGCACTGACACGCTCCCCTGTCTGGAAGTCTGACAAAAGTTGAAAAATTTTCTAAGTCCCCAAAAATTTTTTTTTTCAACTTTTTTTCAATTTTCCCCCTGTGGGATATATATTTTACCCACACTTTTGGAGCCCTCCTGGGATGCCCTCTAACATACTAGAACCTCATTTTGTGGAAGTTTTCACAAAATTGTGAAATTTTCCAAAA
>NW_027368052.1:15000-17500 GCF_046119375.1 Phyllobates terribilis | reverse complement strand
TACCTCTTGGCCCTCGTTCCTTCTCCCGTTCTCCATCTAACCCCTTGGCTCTGGGGTTTCCGCTCTCCCTCTCTCACTCTCTCTCCTGCTCCCTGGCCGAGCCGCCTGGGAGGACGAGGGTCGAGGGGGAAGGCAACGGTCGGGCTGGGGCACACCGCACGGTGAGAACCCCCTTCGCCTGCCTCCACACCTCTGTCGTCCTCCCCACTGACGTAGGGGCTCGGGAAAAGACTGGAAATCGCGAAGCTCGGCAGTGGCGCGGAGAGGCCACCCACCGCCGCCGCTGTCGCCACCGCCGCGGAGGCCGCCCTTTCGGACACGAGGGGCAGCGCGAGCCTCCGCTGGCCGGGTACGCATCTGGAAGAAAAGGGCCGCCCTCGGAGAAGATCGCTGTGCTTCCCCGCACAGGGAGCGATTCGGACGACGGGCCCCCACGCCTGGCTGGGTGGGCGCCCCGCCGTTCGCCCGTACGGGTCGTCGGACCACTGCCTTCGCTCGGTTCGGGTCAAACTCCCCACGGCTCGGCCACCTCCGCAGACGGGAGGCGAGGCCGGCATGCGCGCCCAAAGATAGGTGTCGGAAGCCCGGGGGTAGAGGAGGAAGGGGACCGCTCACCTTAAGCCAGCGCGGGCTCCAAAGCCCGGGCCGAGCGAGCGGCGCCACCTCCCCACCCGGGAGCGCTGCGCCAGATCGATCGGAGGAAGAGCAGGGGTGCATGTAGGGACTTGCCCAAGTACGGAGGCTGCAAACCCCTGTCGTCGGGAGATACGTGCCCACGAGTCCTGGAAGCGCGACTCGGGTACAGGCGCCCTTGCGGGGGGGTACTGGATGTGGAACAGCACTGGGGTCGAAGCCACAAAAGCATCCGCCCTCATGGAGCCTCTCCTCGGCCTAAAAATCCAGATTTTAGCCTTGACGGCGCCCCCATGTGGAGAACCAGGGCCCGCGGGGGGGTCTGGCCAGGCTCACTTCAACCCAGGAACACCTCTCTGACTTGGGATAGGCGACCGGCAAAAGTCCCCCCACGCAGCTGCGGAAGCCTGGGTTCAGCCAAGGTGCAGACCTCCAGCCGAACAGGGACTCATAGCCAAAACGCATACCCAGGCCTACGGAGGTGAAAACCAGCTTAAATGAGTCGAAATGTGTCGGGGCTGAGAGGTACCTCTCTCTCATATATTCTGCCGGTGGTGTGCAAAACTGGGTCTTTGCATGGAGTGTCACCCTATACCCACTTTAGGGACGCATGCAAAAAAGTGCCCGATCGCCTGGAACTGTCAGGCGGATTCGGCTCCCTGGAATTTCCTCATTCTGGTTCTTTTTCACTTTTTGTCTCTTTTGCGACATCTAGTGGGCAGGCTGCATTACTGCAACCGGGGACACCTCAAAACGCTTGGAACTGGGGAGCGGGCTCAATTTACAAACGTTTTGCGGGTCCTGGAAGTCAAAATTGTGACTTCTGAAAACGACTAAGTATCAAGGACTCATCGCGCGAATCGCTCTGGAACTGAAATCGGATGCGCGCACTGACATGCTCCCCTCTCTGGAAGTCTGACAAAAGTTGAAAAATTTTCTAAGTCCCCAAAAATTTTTTTTTTCAACTTTTTTTCAATTTTCCCCCTGTGGGATATATATTTTACCCACACTTTTGGAGCCCTCCTGGGATGCCCTCTAACATACTAGAACCTCATTTTGTGGAAGTTTTCACAAAATTGTGAAATTTTCCAAAAAGTCAGAAATTTTGCAAAAACGACTAAGTATCAAGGACTCATCGCGCGAATCGCTCTGGAACTGAAATCGGATGCGCGCACTGACACGCTCCCCTGTCTGGAAGTCTGACAAAAGTTGAAAAATTTTCTAAGTCCCCAAAAATTTTTTTTTTCAACTTTTTTTCAATTTTCCCCCTGTGGGATATATATTTTACCCACACTTTTGGAGCCCTCCTGGGATGCCCTCTAACATACTAGAACCTCATTTTGTGGAAGTTTTCACAAAATTGTGAAATTTTCAAAAAGTCAGAAATTTTGCCAAAAACGACTAAGTATCAAGGACTCATCGCGCGAATCGCTCTGGAACTGAAATCGGATGCGCGCACTGACACGCTCCCCTGTCTGGAAGTCTGACAAAAGTTGAAAAATTTTCTAAGTCCCCAAAAATTTTTTTTTTCAACTTTTTTTCAATTTTCCCCCTGTGGGATATATATTTTACCCACACTTTTGGAGCCCTCCTGGGATGCCCTCTAACATACTAGAACCTCATTTTGTGGAAGTTTTCACAAAATTGTGAAATTTTCCAAAAAGTCAGAAATTTTGCAAAAACGACTAAGTATCAAGGACTCATCGCGCGAATCGCTCTGGAACTGAAATCGGATGCGCGCACTGACACGCTCCCCTGTCTGGAAGTCTGACAAAAGTTGAAAAATTTTCTAAGTCCCCAAAAATTTTTTTTTTCAACTTTTTTTCAATTTTCCCCCTGTGGGATATATATTTTACCCACACTTTTG
>NW_027368052.1:0-2500 GCF_046119375.1 Phyllobates terribilis | reverse complement strand
TCTAAGTCCCCAAAAATTTTTTTTTCAACTTTTTTTCAATTTCCCCCTGTGGGATATATATTTTACCCACACTTTTGGAGCCCTCCTGGATGCCCTCTAACATACTAGAACCTCATTTTGTGGAAGTTTTCACAAAATTGTGAAATTTTCAAAAAGTCAGAAATTTTGCCAAAAACGACTAAGTATCAAGGACTCATCGCGCGAATCGCTCTGGAACTGAAATCGGATGCGCGCACTGACACGCTCCCCTGTCTGGAAGTCTGACAAAAGTTGAAAAATTTTCTAAGTCCCCAAAAATTTTTTTTTTCAACTTTTTTTCAATTTTCCCCCTGTGGGATATATATTTTACCCACACTTTTGGAGCCCTCCTGGGATGCCCTCTAACATACTAGAACCTCATTTTGTGGAAGTTTTCACAAAATTGTGAAATTTTCAAAAAAGTCAGAAATTTTGCAAAAACGACTAAGTATCAAGGACTCATCGCGCGAATCGCTCTGGAACTGAAATCGGATGCGCGCACTGACACGCTCCCCTGTCTGGAAGTCTGACAAAAGTTGAAAAATTTTCTAAGTCCCCAAAAATTTTTTTTTTCAACTTTTTTTCAATTTTCCCCCTGTGGGATATATATTTTACCCACACTTTTGGAGCCCTCCTGGGATGCCCTCTAACATACTAGAACCTCATTTTGTGGAAGTTTTCACAAAATTGTGAAATTTTCCAAAAAGTCAGAAATTTTGCAAAAACGACTAAGTATCAAGGACTCATCGCGCGAATCGCTCTGGAACTGAAATCGGATGCGCGCACTGACACGCTCCCCTGTCTGGAAGTCTGACAAAAGTTGAAAAATTTTCTAAGTCCCCAAAAATTTTTTTTTTCAACTTTTTTTCAATTTTCCCCCTGTGGGATATATATTTTACCCACACTTTTGGAGCCCTCCTGGGATGCCCTCTAACATACTAGAACCTCATTTTGTGGAAGTTTTCACAAAATTGTGAAATTTTCCAAAAAGTCAGAAATTTTGCAAAAACGACTAAGTATCAAGGACTCATCGCGCGAATCGCTCTGGAACTGAAATCGGATGCGCGCACTGACACGCTCCCCTGTCTGGAAGTCTGACAAAAGTTGAAAAATTTTCTAAGTCCCCAAAAATTTTTTTTTTCAACTTTTTTTCAATTTTCCCCCTGTGGGATATATATTTTACCCACACTTTTGGAGCCCTCCTGGGATGCCCTCTAACATACTAGAACCTCATTTTGTGGAAGTTTTCACAAAATTGTGAAATTTTCAAAAAGTCAGAAATTTTGCCAAAAACGACTAAGTATCAAGGACTCATCGCGCGAATCGCTCTGGAACTGAAATCGGATGCGCGCACTGACACGCTCCCCTGTCTGGAAGTCTGACAAAAGTTGAAAAATTTTCTAAGTCCCCAAAAATTTTTTTTTTCAACTTTTTTTCAATTTTCCCCCTGTGGGATATATATTTTACCCACACTTTTGGAGCCCTCCTGGGATGCCCTCTAACATACTAGAACCTCATTTTGTGGAAGTTTTCACAAAATTGTGAAATTTTCCAAAAAGTCAGAAATTTTGCAAAAACGACTAAGTATCAAGGACTCATCGCGCGAATCGCTCTGGAACTGAAATCGGATGCGCGCACTGACACGCTCCCCTGTCTGGAAGTCTGACAAAAGTTGAAAAATTTTCTAAGTCCCCAAAAATTTTTTTTTTCAACTTTTTTTCAATTTTCCCCCTGTGGGATATATATTTTACCCACACTTTTGGAGCCCTCCTGGGATGCCCTCTAACATACTAGAACCTCATTTTGTGGAAGTTTTCACAAAATTGTGAAATTTTCCAAAAAGTCAGAAATTTTGCAAAAACGACTAAGTATCAAGGACTCATCGCGCGAATCGCTCTGGAACTGAAATCGGATGCGCGCACTGACATGCTCCCCTCTCTGGAAGTCTGACACATGTGTGAAAATTTTCTAAGTCCCCAAAAATTTTTTTTTCAACTTTTTTTCAATTTTCCCCCTGTGGGATATATATTTTACCCACACTTTTGGAGCCCTCCTGGTGTACCCTCACACATATTTCCCCTCTCTATAGAGAAAGACTGGGGGGCCTCAGCCCAAAATTCTGGAACTGTTTCTGGACACCGCAGCACGATTAAGCCCTCCAACGACTTCCACAAGACGAATATTAAGCCCTCCACCGACTTCCACAAGGCGAATATTAAGCCCTCCACCGACTTGCACGGGGGCGACCATTAAGCCCCCTTCCGAATACATCTAGTCACGGCCGGAGTCTTTTTTGGCGTGGTGGGTTCGCGACTCGGCCGCTCACAATGTGTCCCGCATCGGTCATAGCTGTCCCGGCCAAGGAGGCAGACTGTTTGTTCCGTGAAATCGCAGATTGTGGCGGGCCCAGGAAACCAGCAGCCTTACGGCGTGGAGGGGTTGATCAGGCCCCTTCGGCGTCCGGCCGTGGGTTCTGCGCCCG
>NW_027368051.1:0-52640 GCF_046119375.1 Phyllobates terribilis | reverse complement strand
AGCTTCAAACATTTCTGGTATATGAAAAACATGTTTTTCAATGGCAAAAATCAATGAATATTGTAAATGCACAAACAGTAATATCTCCACATTGCACGGTGCAATTCTGAAATTTTTAGCTTTTTCCTGTTAATCCTAGCATGATAAAGAAGATTCAAAGAGAGTGAGATGCCAGCTCCTTTCATTCAGTCAGTAGCTTCAAACATTTCTGGTATATGAAAAACATGTTTTTCAATGGCAAAAATCAATGAATATTGTAAATGCACAAACAGTAATATCTCCACATTGCAAGGTGCAATTCTGAAATTTTTTGCTTTTTCCTGCTAATCCTAGCATGATAAAGAAGATTCAAAGAGAGTGAGATGCCAGCTCCTTTCATTCAGTCAGTAGCTTCAAACATTTCTGGTATATGAAAAACATGTTTTTCAATGGCAAAAATCAATGAATATTGTAAATGCACAAACAGTAATATCTCCACATTGCACGGTGCAATTCTGAAATTTTTAGCTTTTTCCTGTTAATCCTAGCATGATAAAGAAGATTCAAAGAGAGTGAGATGCCAGCTCCTTTCATTCAGTCAGTAGCTTCAAACATTTCTGGTATATGAAAAACATGTTTTTCAATGGCAAAAATCAATGAATATTGTAAATGCACAAACAGTAATATCTCCACATTGCAAGGTGCAATTCTGAAATTTTTTGCTTTTTCCTGTTAATCCTAGCATGATAAAGAAGATTCAAAGAGAGTGAGATGCCAGCTCCTTTCATTCAGTCAGTAGCTTCAAACATTTCTGGTATATGAAAAACATGTTTTTCAATGGCAAAAATCAATGAATATTGTAAATGCACAAACAGTAATATCTCCACATTGCAAGGTGCAATTCTGAAATTTTTTGCTTTTTCCTGCTAATCCTAGCATGATAAAGAAGATTCAAAGAGAGTGAGATGCCAGCTCCTTTCAATCAGTCAGTAGCTTCAAACATTTCTGGTATATGAAAAACATGTTTTTCAACGGCAAAAATCAATGAATATTGTAAATGCACAAACAGTAATATCTCCACATTGCACGGTGCAATTCTGAAATTTTTAGCTTTTTCCTGTTAATCCTAGCATGATAAAGAAGATTCAAAGAGAGTGAGATGCCAGCTCCTTTCATTCAGTCAGTAGCTTCAAACATTTCTGGTATATGAAAAACATGTTTTTCAATGGCAAAAATCAATGAATATTGTAAATGCACAAACAGTAATATCTCCACATTGCAAGGTGCAATTCTGAAATTGTTTGCTTTTTCCTGCTAATCCTAGCATGATAAAGAAGATTCAGAGTGAGATGCCAGCTCCTTTCATTCAGTCAGTAGCTTCAAACATTTCTGGTATATGAAAAACGTTTTTCAATGGCAAAAATCAATGAATATTGTAAATGCACAAACAGTAATATCTCCACATTGCAAGGTGCAATTCTGAAATTTTTTGCTTTTTCCTGCTAATCCTAGCATGATAAAGAAGATTCAAAGAGAGTGAGATGCCAGCTCCTTTCAATCAGTCAGTAGCTTCAAACATTTCTGGTATATGAAAAACATGTTTTTCAATGGCAAAAATCAATGAATATTGTAAATGCACAAACAGTAATATCTCCACATTGCACGGTGCAATTCTGAAATTTTTTGCTTTTTCCTGCTAATCCTAGCATGATAAAGAAGATTCAAAGAGAGTGAGATGCCAGCTCCTTTCATTCAGTCAGTAGCTTCAAACATTTCTGGACGTTTTTCAATGGCAAAAATCAATGAATATTGTAAATGCACAAACAGTAATATCTCCACATTGCAAGGTGCAATTCTGAAATTTTTTGCTTTTTCCTGTTAATCCTAGCATGATAAAGAAGATTCAAAGAGAGTGAGATGCCAGCTCCTTTCATTCAGTCAGTAGCTTCAAACATTTCTGGTATATGAAAAACATGTTTTTCAATGGCAAAAATCAATGAATATTGTAAATGCACAAACAGTAATATCTCCACATTGCAAGGTGCAATTCTGAAATTTTTTGCTTTTTCCTGTTAATCCTAGCATGATAAAGAAGATTCAAAGAGAGTGAGATGCCAGCTCCTTTCATTCAGTCAGTAGCTTCAAACATTTCTGGTATATGAAAAACATGTTTTTCAATGGCATAAATCAATGAATATTGTAAATGCACAAACAGTAATATCTCCACATTGCACGGTGCAATTCTGAAATTTTTAGCTTTTTCCTGTTAATCCTAGCATGATAAAGAAGATTCAAAGAGAGTGAGATGCCAGCTCCTTTCATTCAGTCAGTAGCTTCAAACATTTCTGGTATATGAAAAACATGTTTTTCAATGGCAAAAATCAATGAATATTGTAAATGCACAAACAGTAATATCTCCACATTGCAAGGTGCAATTCTGAAATTTTTTGCTTTTTCCTGCTAATCCTAGCATGATAAAGAAGATTCAAAGAGAGTGAGATGCCAGCTCCTTTCATTCAGTCAGTAGCTTCAAACATTTCTGGTATATGAAAAACATGTTTTTCAATGGCAAAAATCAATGAATATTGTAAATGCACAAACAGTAATATCTCCACATTGCACGGTGCAATTCTGAAATTTTTAGCTTTTTCCTGTTAATCCTAGCATGATAAAGAAGATTCAAAGAGAGTGAGATGCCAGCTCCTTTCATTCAGTCAGTAGCTTCAAACATTTCTGGTATATGAAAAACATGTTTTTCAATGGCAAAAATCAATGAATATTGTAAATGCACAAACAGTAATATCTCCACATTGCAAGGTGCAATTCTGAAATTTTTTGCTTTTTCCTGTTAATCCTAGCATGATAAAGAAGATTCAAAGAGAGTGAGATGCCAGCTCCTTTCATTCAGTCAGTAGCTTCAAACATTTCTGGTATATGAAAAACATGTTTTTCAATGGCAAAAATCAATGAATATTGTAAATGCACAAACAGTAATATCTCCACATTGCAAGGTGCAATTCTGAAATTTTTTGCTTTTTCCTGTTAATCCTAGCATGATAAAGAAGATTCAAAGAGAGTGAGATGCCAGCTCCTTTCATTCAGTCAGTAGCTTCAAACATTTCTGGTATATGAAAAACATGTTTTTCAATGGCAAAAATCAATGAATATTGTAAATGCACAAACAGTAATATCTCCACATTGCAAGGTGCAATTCTGAAATTTTTTGCTTTTTCCTGCTAATCCTAGCATGATAAAGAAGATTCAAAGAGAGTGAGATGCCAGCTCCTTTCAATCAGTCAGTAGCTTCAAACATTTCTGGTATATGAAAAACATGTTTTTCAACGGCAAAAATCAATGAATATTGTAAATGCACAAACAGTAATATCTCCACATTGCACGGTGCAATTCTGAAATTTTTAGCTTTTTCCTGTTAATCCTAGCATGATAAAGAAGATTCAAAGAGAGTGAGATGCCAGCTCCTTTCATTCAGTCAGTAGCTTCAAACATTTCTGGTATATGAAAAACATGTTTTTCAATGGCAAAAATCAATGAATATTGTAAATGCACAAACAGTAATATCTCCACATTGCAAGGTGCAATTCTGAAATTGTTTGCTTTTTCCTGCTAATCCTAGCATGATAAAGAAGATTCAGAGTGAGATGCCAGCTCCTTTCATTCAGTCAGTAGCTTCAAACATTTCTGGTATATGAAAAACGTTTTTCAATGGCAAAAATCAATGAATATTGTAAATGCACAAACAGTAATATCTCCACATTGCAAGGTGCAATTCTGAAATTTTTTGCTTTTTCCTGCTAATCCTAGCATGATAAAGAAGATTCAAAGAGAGTGAGATGCCAGCTCCTTTCAATCAGTCAGTAGCTTCAAACATTTCTGGTATATGAAAAACATGTTTTTCAATGGCAAAAATCAATGAATATTGTAAATGCACAAACAGTAATATCTCCACATTGCACGGTGCAATTCTGAAATTTTTTGCTTTTTCCTGCTAATCCTAGCATGATAAAGAAGATTCAAAGAGAGTGAGATGCCAGCTCCTTTCATTCAGTCAGTAGCTTCAAACATTTCTGGACGTTTTTCAATGGCAAAAATCAATGAATATTGTAAATGCACAAACAGTAATATCTCCACATTGCAAGGTGCAATTCTGAAATTTTTTGCTTTTTCCTGTTAATCCTAGCATGATAAAGAAGATTCAAAGAGAGTGAGATGCCAGCTCCTTTCATTCAGTCAGTAGCTTCAAACATTTCTGGTATATGAAAAACATGTTTTTCAATGGCAAAAATCAATGAATATTGTAAATGCACAAACAGTAATATCTCCACATTGCACGGTGCAATTCTGAAATTTTTAGCTTTTTCCTGTTAATCCTAGCATGATAAAGAAGATTCAAAGAGAGTGAGATGCCAGCTCCTTTCATTCAGTCAGTAGCTTCAAACATTTCTGGTATATGAAAAACATGTTTTTCAATGGCAAAAATCAATGAATATTGTAAATGCACAAACAGTAATATCTCCACATTGCAAGGTGCAATTCTGAAATTGTTTGCTTTTTCCTGCTAATCCTAGCATGATAAAGAAGATTCAGAGTGAGATGCCAGCTCCTTTCATTCAGTCAGTAGCTTCAAACATTTCTGGTATATGAAAAACATGTTTTTCAATGGCAAAAATCAATGAATATTGTAAATGCACAAACAGTAATATCTCCACATTGCAAGGTGCAATTCTGAAATTTTTTGCTTTTTCCTGCTAATCCTAGCATGATAAAGAAGATTCAAAGAGAGTGAGATGCCAGCTCCTTTCATTCAGTCAGTAGCTTCAAACATTTCTGGACGTTTTTCAATGGCAAAAATCAATGAATATTGTAAATGCACAAACAGTAATATCTCCACATTGCAAGGTGCAATTCTGAAATTTTTTGCTTTTTCCTGCTAATCCTAGCATGATAAAGAAGATTCAAAGAGAGTGAGATGCCAGCTCCTTTCATTCAGTCAGTAGCTTCAAACATTTCTGGTATATGAAAAACATGTTTTTCAATGGCAAAAATCAATGAATATTGTAAATGCACAAACAGTAATATCTCCACATTGCACGGTGCAATTCTGAAATTTTTAGCTTTTTCCTGTTAATCCTAGCATGATAAAGAAGATTCAAAGAGAGTGAGATGCCAGCTCCTTTCATTCAGTCAGTAGCTTCAAACATTTCTGGTATATGAAAAACATGTTTTTCAATGGCAAAAATCAATGAATATTGTAAATGCACAAACAGTAATATCTCCACATTGCACGGTGCAATTCTGAAATTTTTAGCTTTTTCCTGTTAATCCTAGCATGATAAAGAAGATTCAAAGAGAGTGAGATGCCAGCTCCTTTCATTCAGTCAGTAGCTTCAAACATTTCTGGTATATGAAAAACATGTTTTTCAATGGCAAAAATCAATGAATATTGTAAATGCACAAACAGTAATATCTCCACATTGCAAGGTGCAATTCTGAAATTTTTTGCTTTTTCCTGCTAATCCTAGCATGATAAAGAAGATTCAAAGAGAGTGAGATGCCAGCTCCTTGCATTCAGTCAGTAGCTTCAAACATTTCTGGTATATGAAAAACATGTTTTTCAATGGCAAAAATCAATGAATATTGTAAATGCACAAACAGTAATATCTCCACATTGCACGGTGCAATTCTGAAATTTTTAGCTTTTTCCTGTTAATCCTAGCATGATAAAGAAGATTCAAAGAGAGTGAGATGCCAGCTCCTTTCATTCAGTCAGTAGCTTCAAACATTTCTGGACGTTTTTCAATGGCAAAAATCAATGAATATTGTAAATGCACAAACAGTAATATCTCCACATTGCAAGGTGCAATTCTGAAATTTTTTGCTTTTTCCTGTTAATCCTAGCATGATAAAGAAGATTCAAAGAGAGTGATATGCCAGCTCCTTTCATTCAGTCAGTAGCTTCAAACATTTCTGGTATATGAAAAACATGTTTTTCAATGGCAAAAATCAATGAATATTGTAAATGCACAAACAGTAATATCTCCACATTGCAAGGTGCAATTCTGAAATTTTTTGCTTTTTCCTGTTAATCCTAGCATGATAAAGAAGATTCAAAGAGAGTGAGATGCCAGCTCCTTTCATTCAGTCAGTAGCTTCAAACATTTCTGGTATATGAAAAACATGTTTTTCAATGGCAAAAATCAATGAATATTGTAAATGCACAAACAGTAATATCTCCACATTGCAAGGTGCAATTCTGAAATTTTTTGCTTTTTCCTGCTAATCCTAGCATGATAAAGAAGATTCAAAGAGAGTGAGATGCCAGCTCCTTTCAATCAGTCAGTAGCTTCAAACATTTCTGGTATATGAAAAACATGTTTTTCAATGGCAAAAATCAATGAATATTGTAAATGCACAAACAGTAATATCTCCACATTGCACGGTGCAATTCTGAAATTTTTAGCTTTTTCCTGTTAATCCTAGCATGATAAAGAAGATTCAAAGAGAGTGAGATGCCAGCTCCTTTCATTCAGTCAGTAGCTTCAAACATTTCTGGTATATGAAAAACATGTTTTTCAATGGCAAAAATCAATGAATATTGTAAATGCACAAACAGTAATATCTCCACATTGCAAGGTGCAATTCTGAAATTTTTTGCTTTTTCCTGCTAATCCTAGCATGATAAAGAAGATTCAAAGAGAGTGAGATGCCAGCTCCTTTCATTCAGTCAGTAGCTTCAAACATTTCTGGTATATGAAAAACATGTTTTTCAATGGCAAAAATCAATGAATATTGTAAATGCACAAACAGTAATATCTCCACATTGCACGGTGCAATTCTGAAATTTTTAGCTTTTTCCTGTTAATCCTAGCATGATAAAGAAGATTCAAAGAGAGTGAGATGCCAGCTCCTTTCATTCAGTCAGTAGCTTCAAACATTTCTGGTATATGAAAAACATGTTTTTCAATGGCAAAAATCAATGAATATTGTAAATGCACAAACAGTAATATCTCCACATTGCAAGGTGCAATTCTGAAATTTTTTGCTTTTTCCTGTTAATCCTAGCATGATAAAGAAGATTCAAAGAGAGTGAGATGCCAGCTCCTTTCATTCAGTCAGTAGCTTCAAACATTTCTGGTATATGAAAAACATGTTTTTCAATGGCAAAAATCAATGAATATTGTAAATGCACAAACAGTAATATCTCCACATTGCAAGGTGCAATTCTGAAATTTTTTGCTTTTTCCTGTTAATCCTAGCATGATAAAGAAGATTCAAAGAGAGTGAGATGCCAGCTCCTTTCATTCAGTCAGTAGCTTCAAACATTTCTGGTATATGAAAAACATGTTTTTCAATGGCAAAAATCAATGAATATTGTAAATGCACAAACAGTAATATCTCCACATTGCAAGGTGCAATTCTGAAATTTTTTGCTTTTTCCTGCTAATCCTAGCATGATAAAGAAGATTCAAAGAGAGTGAGATGCCAGCTCCTTTCAATCAGTCAGTAGCTTCAAACATTTCTGGTATATGAAAAACATGTTTTTCAACGGCAAAAATCAATGAATATTGTAAATGCACAAACAGTAATATCTCCACATTGCACGGTGCAATTCTGAAATTTTTAGCTTTTTCCTGTTAATCCTAGCATGATAAAGAAGATTCAAAGAGAGTGAGATGCCAGCTCCTTTCATTCAGTCAGTAGCTTCAAACATTTCTGGTATATGAAAAACATGTTTTTCAATGGCAAAAATCAATGAATATTGTAAATGCACAAACAGTAATATCTCCACATTGCAAGGTGCAATTCTGAAATTGTTTGCTTTTTCCTGCTAATCCTAGCATGATAAAGAAGATTCAGAGTGAGATGCCAGCTCCTTTCATTCAGTCAGTAGCTTCAAACATTTCTGGTATATGAAAAACGTTTTTCAGTGGCAAAAATCAATGAATATTGTAAATGCACAAACAGTAATATCTCCACATTGCAAGGTGCAATTCTGAAATTTTTTGCTTTTTCCTGCTAATCCTAGCATGATAAAGAAGATTCAAAGAGAGTGAGATGCCAGCTCCTTTCAATCAGTCAGTAGCTTCAAACATTTCTGGTATATGAAAAACATGTTTTTCAATGGCAAAAATCAATGAATATTGTAAATGCACAAACAGTAATATCTCCACATTGCACGGTGCAATTCTGAAATTTTTTGCTTTTTCCTGCTAATCCTAGCATGATAAAGAAGATTCAAAGAGAGTGAGATGCCAGCTCCTTTCATTCAGTCAGTAGCTTCAAACATTTCTGGACGTTTTTCAATGGCAAAAATCAATGAATATTGTAAATGCACAAACAGTAATATCTCCACATTGCAAGGTGCAATTCTGAAATTTTTTGCTTTTTCCTGTTAATCCTAGCATGATAAAGAAGATTCAAAGAGAGTGAGATGCCAGCTCCTTTCATTCAGTCAGTAGCTTCAAACATTTCTGGTATATGAAAAACATGTTTTTCAATGGCAAAAATCAATGAATATTGTAAATGCACAAACAGTAATATCTCCACATTGCAAGGTGCAATTCTGAAATTTTTTGCTTTATCCTGCTAATCCTAGCATGATAAAGAAGATTCAAAGAGAGTGAGATGCCAGCTCCTTTCATTCAGTCAGTAGCTTCAAACATTTCTGGTATATGAAAAACATGTTTTTCAATGGCAAAAATCAATGAATATTGTAAATGCACAAACAGTAATATCTCCACATTGCACGGTGCAATTCTGAAATTTTTAGCTTTTTCCTGTTAATCCTAGCATGATAAAGAAGATTCAAAGAGAGTGAGATGCCAGCTCCTTTCATTCAGTCAGTAGCTTCAAACATTTCTGGTATATGAAAAACATGTTTTTCAATGGCAAAAATCAATGAATATTGTAAATGCACAAACAGTAATATCTCCACATTGCAAGGTGCAATTCTGAAATTGTTTGCTTTTTCCTGCTAATCCTAGCATGATAAAGAAGATTCAGAGTGAGATGCCAGCTCCTTTCATTCAGTCAGTAGCTTCAAACATTTCTGGTATATGAAAAACATGTTTTTCAATGGCAAAAATCAATGAATATTGTAAATGCACAAACAGTAATATCTCCACATTGCAAGGTGCAATTCTGAAATTTTTTGCTTTTTCCTGCTAATCCTAGCATGATAAAGAAGATTCAAAGAGAGTGAGATGCCAGCTCCTTTCATTCAGTCAGTAGCTTCAAACATTTCTGGACGTTTTTCAATGGCAAAAATCAATGAATATTGTAAATGCACAAACAGTAATATCTCCACATTGCAAGGTGCAATTCTGAAATTTTTTGCTTTTTCCTGCTAATCCTAGCATGATAAAGAAGATTCAAAGAGAGTGAGATGCCAGCTCCTTTCATTCAGTCAGTAGCTTCAAACATTTCTGGTATATGAAAAACATGTTTTTCAATGGCAAAAATCAATGAATATTGTAAATGCACAAACAGTAATATCTCCACATTGCACGGTGCAATTCTGAAATTTTTAGCTTTTTCCTGTTAATCCTAGCATGATAAAGAAGATTCAAAGAGAGTGAGATGCCAGCTCCTTTCATTCAGTCAGTAGCTTCAAACATTTCTGGTATATGAAAAACATGTTTTTCAATGGCAAAAATCAATGAATATTGTAAATGCACAAACAGTAATATCTCCACATTGCACGGTGCAATTCTGAAATTTTTAGCTTTTTCCTGTTAATCCTAGCATGATAAAGAAGATTCAAAGAGAGTGAGATGCCAGCTCCTTTCATTCAGTCAGTAGCTTCAAACATTTCTGGTATATGAAAAACATGTTTTTCAATGGCAAAAATCAATGAATATTGTAAATGCACAAACAGTAATATCTCCACATTGCAAGGTGCAATTCTGAAATTTTTTGCTTTTTCCTGCTAATCCTAGCATGATAAAGAAGATTCAAAGAGAGTGAGATGCCAGCTCCTTGCATTCAGTCAGTAGCTTCAAACATTTCTGGTATATGAAAAACATGTTTTTCAATGGCAAAAATCAATGAATATTGTAAATGCACAAACAGTAATATCTCCACATTGCACGGTGCAATTCTGAAATTTTTAGCTTTTTCCTGTTAATCCTAGCATGATAAAGAAGATTCAAAGAGAGTGAGATGCCAGCTCCTTTCATTCAGTCAGTAGCTTCAAACATTTCTGGACGTTTTTCAATGGCAAAAATCAATGAATATTGTAAATGCACAAACAGTAATATCTCCACATTGCAAGGTGCAATTCTGAAATTTTTTGCTTTTTCCTGTTAATCCTAGCATGATAAAGAAGATTCAAAGAGAGTGATATGCCAGCTCCTTTCATTCAGTCAGTAGCTTCAAACATTTCTGGTATATGAAAAACATGTTTTTCAATGGCAAAAATCAATGAATATTGTAAATGCACAAACAGTAATATCTCCACATTGCAAGGTGCAATTCTGAAATTTTTTGCTTTTTCCTGTTAATCCTAGCATGATAAAGAAGATTCAAAGAGAGTGAGATGCCAGCTCCTTTCATTCAGTCAGTAGCTTCAAACATTTCTGGTATATGAAAAACATGTTTTTCAATGGCAAAAATCAATGAATATTGTAAATGCACAAACAGTAATATCTCCACATTGCAAGGTGCAATTCTGAAATTTTTTGCTTTTTCCTGCTAATCCTAGCATGATAAAGAAGATTCAAAGAGAGTGAGATGCCAGCTCCTTTCAATCAGTCAGTAGCTTCAAACATTTCTGGTATATGAAAAACATGTTTTTCAATGGCAAAAATCAATGAATATTGTAAATGCACAAACAGTAATATCTCCACATTGCACGGTGCAATTCTGAAATTTTTTGCTTTTTCCTGCTAATCCTAGCATGATAAAGAAGATTCAAAGAGAGTGAGATGCCAGCTCCTTTCATTCAGTCAGTAGCTTCAAACATTTCTGGACGTTTTTCAATGGCAAAAATCAATGAATATTGTAAATGCACAAACAGTAATATCTTCACATTGCAAGGTGCAATTCTGAAATTTTTTGCTTTTTCCTGTTAATCCTAGCATGATAAAGAAGATTCAAAGAGAGTGAGATGCCAGCTCCTTTCATTCAGTCAGTAGCTTCAAACATTTCTGGTATATGAAAAACATGTTTTTCAATGGCAAAAATCAATGAATATTGTAAATGCACAAACAGTAATATCTCCACATTGCAAGGTGCAATTCTGAAATTTTTTGCTTTATCCTGCTAATCCTAGCATGATAAAGAAGATTCAAAGAGAGTGAGATGCCAGCTCCTTTCATTCAGTCAGTAGCTTCAAACATTTCTGGTATATGAAAAACATGTTTTTCAATGGCAAAAATCAATGAATATTGTAAATGCACAAACAGTAATATCTCCACATTGCAAGGTGCAATTCGGAAATTTTTTGCTTTTTCCTGCTAATCCTAGCATGATAAAGAAGATTCAAAGAGAGTGAGATGCCAGCTCCTTTCATTCAGTCAGTAGCTTCAAACATTTCTGGTATATGAAAAACATGTTTTTCAATGGCAAAAATCAATGAATATTGTAAATGCACAAACAGTAATATCTCCACATTGCACGGTGCAATTCTGAAATTTTTAGCTTTTTCCTGTTAATCCTAGCATGATAAAGAAGATTCAAAGAGAGTGAGATGCCAGCTCCTTTCATTCAGTCAGTAGCTTCAAACATTTCTGGTATATGAAAAACATGTTTTTCAATGGCAAAAATCAATGAATATTGTAAATGCACAAACAGTAATATCTCCACATTGCAAGGTGCAATTCTGAAATTTTTTGCTTTTTCCTGCTAATCCTAGCATGATAAAGAAGATTCAAAGAGAGTGAGATGCCAGCTCCTTTCATTCAGTCAGTAGCTTCAAACATTTCTGGTATATGAAAAACATGTTTTTCAATGGCAAAAATCAATGAATATTGTAAATGCACAAACAGTAATATCTCCACATTGCACGGTGCAATTCTGAAATTTTAAGCTTTTTCCTGTTAATCCTAGCATGATAAAGAAGATTCAAAGAGAGTGAGATGCCAGCTCCTTTCATTCAGTCAGTAGCTTCAAACATTTCTGGTATATGAAAAACATGTTTTTCAATGGCAAAAATCAATGAATATTGTAAATGCACAAACATTAATATCTCCACATTGTAAGGTGCAATTCTGAAATTTTTTGCTTTTTCCTGCTAATCCTAGCATGATAAAGAAGATTCAAAGAGAGTGAGATGCCAGCTCCTTTCATTCAGTCAGTAGCTTCAAACATTTCTGGTATATGAAAAACATGTTTTTCAATGGCAAAAATCAATGAATATTGTAAATGCACAAACAGTAATATCTCCACATTGCACGGTGCAATTCTGAAATTTTTAGCTTTTTCCTGTTAATCCTAGCATGATAAAGAAGATTCAAAGAGAGTGAGATGCCAGCTCCTTTCATTCAGTCAGTAGCTTCAAACATTTCTGGTATATGAAAAACATGTTTTTCAATGGCAAAAATCAATGAATATTGTAAATGCACAAACAGTAATATCTCCACATTGCAAGGTGCAATTCTGAAATTTTTTGCTTTTTCCTGTTAATCCTAGCATGATAAAGAAGATTCAAAGAGAGTGAGATGCCAGCTCCTTTCATTCAGTCAGTAGCTTCAAACATTTCTGGTAGAATTGCACCTTGCAATGCGGAGAAATTACTGTTTGTGCATTTACAATATTCATTGATTTTTGCCATTGAAAAACATCATGTTATTCATATACCAGAAATGTTTGAAGCTACTGACTGAATGAAAGGAGCTGGCATCTCACTCTCTTTGAATCTTCTTTATCATGCTAAGAGGAGCAGGAAAAAGCAAAAAATTTCAGAATTGCACCTTGCAATGCGGAGAAATTACTGTTTGTGCATTTACAATATTCATTGATTTTTGCCATTGAAAAACATCATGTTATTCATATACCAGAAATGTTTGAAGCTACTGACTGAATGAAAGGAGCTGGCATCTCACTCTCTTTCAATCTTCTTTATCATGCTAAGAGGAGCAGGAAAAAGCAAAAAATTTCAGAATTGCACCTTGCAATGTGGAGAAATTACTGTTTGTGCATTTACAATATTCATTGATTTTTACCATTGAAAAACGTCCAGAAATGATTGAAGCTACTGACTGAATGAAAGTAACTGGCATCTCACTCTCTTTGAATCTTCTTTATCATGCTAAGAGGAGCAGGAAAAAGCAAAAAATTTCAGACTTGCACCTTGCAATGCGGAGAAATTACTGTTTGTGCATTTACAATATTCATTGATTTTTGCCATTGAAAAACATCATGTTATTCATATACCAGAAATGTTTGAAGCTACTGACTGAATGAAAGGAGCTGGCATCTCACTCTCTTTGAATCTTCTTTATCATGCTAAGAGGAGCAGGAAAAAGCAAAAAATTTCAGAATTGCACCTTGCAATGCGGAGAAATTACTGTTTGTGCATTTACAATATTCATTGATTTTTGCCATTGAAAAACGTCCAGAAATGATTGAAGCTACTGACTGAATGAAAGGAGCTGGCATCTCACTCTCTTTGAATCTTCTTTATCATGCTAAGAGGAGCAGGAAAAAGCAAAAAATTTCAGAATTGCACCTTGCAATGCGGAGAAATTACTGTTTGTGCATTTACAATCTTCATTAATTTTTGCCATTGAAAAATGTCCAGAAATGATTGAAGCTACTGACTGAATGAAAGGAGCTGGCATCTCACTCTCTTTGAATCTTCTTTATCATGCTAAGAGGAGCAGGAAAAATCAAAAAATTTCAGAATTGCACCTTGCAATGCAGAGAAATTACTGTTTGTGCATTTACAATATTCATTGATTTTTGCCATTGAAAAACATGTTATTCATATACCAGAAATGTTTGAAGCTACTGACTGAATGAAAGGAGCTGGCACCTCACTCTCTTTGAATCTTCTTTATCATGCTAAGAGGAGCGGGAAAAAGCAAAAAATTTCAGAATTGCACCTTGCAATGCGGAGAAATTACTGTTTGTGCATTTACAATATTCATTGATTTTTGCCATTGAAAAACGTCCAGAAATGATTGAAGGTACTGACTGAATGAAAGGAGCTGGCATCTCACTCTCTTTGAATCTTCTTTATCATGCTAAGAGGAGCAGGAAAAAGCAAAAAATTTCAGAATTGCACCTTGCAATGCGGAGAAATTACTGTTTGTGCATTTACAATATTCATTGATTTATGCCACTGAAAAACGTCCAGAAATGATTGAAGCTACTGACTGAATGAAAGGAGCTGGCATCTCACTCTCTTTGAATCTTCTTTATCATGCTAAGAGGAGCAGGAAAAAGCAAAAAATTTCAGAATTGCACCTTGCAATGCGGAGAAATTACAGTTTGTGCATTTACAATATTCATTGATTTTTGCCATTGAAAAACATCCAGAAATGATTGAAGCTACTGACTGAATGAAAGGAGCTGGCATCTCACTCTCTTTGAATCTTCTTTATCATGCTAAGAGGAGCAGGAAAAAGCAAAAAATTTCAGAATTGCACCTTGCAATGCGGAGAAATTACTGTTTGTGCATTTACAATATTCATTGATTTTTGCCATTGAAAAACATCATGTTATTCATATACCAGAAATGTTTGAAGCTACTGACTGAATGAAAGGAGCTGGCATCTCACTCTCTTTGAATCTTCTTTATCATGCTAAGAGGAGCAGGAAAAAGCAAAAAATTTCAGAATTGCACCTTGCAATGTGGAGAAATTACTGTTTGTGCATTTACAATATTCATTGATTTTTACCATTGAAAAACGTCCAGAAATGATTGAAGCTACTGACTGAATGAAAGTAGCTGGCATCTCACTCTCTTTGAATCTTCTTTATCATGCTAAGAGGAGCAGGAAAAAGCAAAAAATTTCAGACTTGCACCTTGCAATGCGGAGAAATTACTGTTTGTGCATTTACAATATTCATTGATTTTTGCCATTGAAAAACATCATGTTATTCATATACCAGAAATGTTTGAAGCTACTGACTGAATGAAAGGAGCTGGCATCTCACTCTCTTTGAATCTTCTTTATCATGCTAAGAGGAGCAGGAAAAAGCAAAAAATTTCAGAATTGCACCTTGCAATGCGGAGAAATTACTGTTTGTACATTTACAATATTCATTGATTTTTGCCATTGAAAAACATCCAGAAATGATTGAAGCTACTGACTGAATGAAAGGAGCTGGCATCTCACTCTCTTTGAATCTTCTTTATCATGCTAAGAGGAGCAGGAAAAAGCAAAAAATTTCAGAATTGCACCTTGCAATGCGGAGAAATTACTGTTTGTGCATTTACAATATTCATTGATTTTTGCCATTGAAAAACATCATGTTATTCATATACCAGAAATGTTTGAAGCTACTGACTGAATGAAAGGAGCTGACATCACACTCTCTTTGAATCTTCTTTATCATGCTAAGAGGAGCAGGAAAAAGCAAAAGATTTCAGAATTGCACCTTGCAATGCGGAGAAATTACTGTTTGTGCATTTACAATATTCATTGATTTTTGCCATTGAAAAACATCCAGAAATGATTGAAGCTACTGACTGAATGAAAAGAGCTGGCATCTCACTCTCTTTGAATCTTCTTTATCATGCTAAGAGGAGCAGGAAAAAGCAAAAAATTTCAGAATTGCACCTTGCAATGCGGAGAAATTACTGTTTGTGCATTTACAATATTCATTGATTTTTGCCATTGAAAAACATCATGTTATTCATATACCAGAAATGTTTGAAGCTACTGACTGAATGAAAGGAGCTGGCATCTCACTCTCTTTGAATCTTCTTTATCATGCTAAGAGGAGCAGGAAAAAGCAAAAAATTTCAGAATTGCACCTTGCAATGTGGAGAAATTACTGTTTGTGCATTTACAATATTCATTGATTTTTACGATTGAAAAACGTCCAGAAATGATTGAAGCTACTGACTGAATGAAAGTAGCTGGCATCTCACTCTCTTTGAATCTTCTTTATCATGCTAAGAGGAGCAGGAAAAAGCAAAAAATTTCAGACTTGCACCTTGCAATGCGGAGAAATTACTGTTTGTGCATTTACAATATTCATTGATTTTTGCCATTGAAAAACATCATGTTATTCATATACCAGAAATGTTTGAAGCTACTGACTGAATGAAAGGAGCTGGCATCTCACTCTCTTTGAATCTTCTTTATCATGCTAAGAGGAGCAGGAAAAAGCAAAAAATTTCAGAATTGCACCTTGCAATGCGGAGAAATTACTGTTTGTGCATTTACAATATTCATTGATTTTTGCCATTGAAAAACATCATGTTATTCATATACCAGAAATGTTTGAAGCTACTGACTGAATGAAAGGAGCTGGCATCTCACTCTCTTTGAATCTTCTTTATCATGCTAAGAGGAGCAGGAAAAAGCAAACAATTTCAGAATTGCACCTTGCAATGTGGAGAAATTACTGTTTGTGCATTTACAATATTCATTGATTTTTACCATTGAAAAACGTCCAGAAATGATTGAAGCTACTGACTGAATGAAAGTAGCTGGCATCTCACTCTCTTTGAATCTTCTTTATCATGCTAAGAGGAGCAGGAAAAAGCAAAAAATTTCAGACTTGCACCTTGCAATGCGGAGAAATTACTGTTTGTGCATTTACAATATTCATTGATTTTTGCCATTGAAAAACATCATGTTATTCATATACCAGAAATGTTTGAAGCTACTGACTGAATGAAAGGAGCTGGCATCTCACTCTCTTTGAATCTTCTTTATCATGCTAAGAGGAGCAGGAAAAAGTAAAAAATTTCAGAATTGCACCTTGCAATGCGGAGAAATTACTGTTTGTGCATTTATAATATTCAATGATTTTTGCCATTGAAAAACGTCCAGAAATGATTGAAGCTACTGACTGAACGAAAGGAGCTGGCATCTCACTCTGAATCTTCTTTATCATGCTAAGAGGAGCAGGAAAAAGCAAAAAATTTCAGAATTGCACCTTGCAATGCGGAGAAATTACTGTTTGTGCATTTACAATATTCATTGATTTTTGCCATTGAAAAACATCCAGAAATGATTGAAGCTACTGACTGAATGAAAGGAGCTGGCATCTCACTCTCTTTGAATCTTCTTTATCATGCTAAGAGGAGCAGGAAAAAGCAAAAAATTTCAGAATTGCACCTTGCAATGCGGAGAAATTACTGTTTGTGCATTTACAATATTCATTGATTTTTGCCATTGAAAAACATCATGTTATTCATATACCAGAAATGTTTGAAGCTACTGACTGAATGAAAGGAGCTGACATCTCACTCTCTTTGAATCTTCTTTATCATGCTAAGAGGAGCAGGAAAAAGCAAAAAATTTCAGAATTGCACCTTGCAATGCGGAGAAATTACTGTTTGTGCATTTACAATATTCATTGATTTTTGCCATTGAAAAACGTCCAGAAATGATTGAAGCTACTGACTGAATGAAAGGAGCTGGCATCTCACTCTCTTTGAATCTTCTTTATCATGCTAAGAGGAGCAGGAAAAAGCAAAAAATTTCAGAATTGCACCTTGCAATGCGGAGAAATTACTGTTTGTGCATTTACAATATTCATTGATTTTTGCCATTGAAAAACATGTTATTCATATACCAGAAATGTTTGAAGCTACTGACTGAATGAAAGGAGCTGGCACCTCACTCTCATTGAATCTTCTTTATCATGCTAAGAGGAGCGGGAAAAAGCAAAAAATTTCAGAATTGCACCTTGCAATGCGGAGAAATTACTGTTTGTGCATTTATAATATTCAATGATTTTTGCCATTGAAAAACGTCCAGAAATGATTGAAGCTACTGACTGAACGAAAGGAGCTGGCATCTCACTCTCTTTGAATCTTCTTTATCATGCTAAGAGGAGCAGGAAAAAGCAAAAAATTTCAGAATTGCACCTTGCAATGCGGAGAAATTACTGTTTGTGCATTTACAATATTCATTGATTTTTGCCATTGAAAAACATCATGTTATTCATATACCAGAAATGTTTGAAGCTACTGACTGAATGAAAGGAGCTGACATCTCACTCTCTTTGAATCTTCTTTATCATGCTAAGAGGAGCAGGAAAAAGCAAAAAATTTCAGAATTGCACCTTGCAATGCGGAGAAATTACTGTTTGTGCATTTACAATATTCATTGATTTTTACCATTGAAAAACGTCCAGAAATGATTGAAGCTACTGACTGAATGAAAGTAGCTGGCATCTCACTCTCTTTGAATCTTCTTTATCATGCTAAGAGGAGCAGGAAAAAGCAAAAAATTTCAGACTTGCACCTTGCAATGCGGAGAAATTACTGTTTGTGCATTTACAATATTCATTGATTTTTGCCATTGAAAAACATCATGTTATTCATATACCAGAAATGTTTGAAGCTACTGACTGAATGAAAGGAGCTGGCATCTCACTCTCTTTGAATCTTCTTTATCATGCTAAGAGGAGCAGGAAAAAGCAAACAATTTCAGAATTGCACCTTGCAATGTGGAGAAATTACTGTTTGTGCATTTACAATATTCATTGATTTTTACCATTGAAAAACGTCCAGAAATGATTGAAGCTACTGACTGAATGAAAGTAGCTGGCATCTCACTCTCTTTGAATCTTCTTTATCATGCTAAGAGGAGCAGGAAAAAGCAAAAAATTTCAGACTTGCACCTTGCAATGCGGAGAAATTACTGTTTGTGCATTTACAATATTCATTGATTTTTGCCATTGAAAAACATCATGTTATTCATATACCAGAAATGTTTGAAGCTACTGACTGAATGAAAGGAGCTGGCATCTCACTCTCTTTGAATCTTCTTTATCATGCTAAGAGGAGCAGGAAAAAGTAAAAAATTTCAGAATTGCACCTTGCAATGCGGAGAAATTACTGTTTGTGCATTTATAATATTCAATGATTTTTGCCATTGAAAAACGTCCAGAAATGATTGAAGCTACTGACTGAACGAAAGGAGCTGGCATCTCACTCTCTTTGAATCTTCTTTATCATGCTAAGAGGAGCAGGAAAAAGCAAAAAATTTCAGAATTGCACCTTGCAATGCGGAGAAATTACTGTTTGTGCATTTACAATATTCATTGATTTTTGCCATTGAAAAACATCCAGAAATGATTGAAGCTACTGACTGAATGAAAGGAGCTGGCATCTCACTCTCTTTGAATCTTCTTTATCATGCTAAGAGGAGCAGGAAAAAGCAAAAAATTTCAGAATTGCACCTTGCAATGCGGAGAAATTACTGTTTGTGCATTTACAATATTCATTGATTTTTGCCATTGAAAAACATCGTTATTCATATACCAGAAATGTTTGAAGCTACTGACTGAATGAAAGGAGCTGACATCTCACTCTCTTTGAATCTTCTTTATCATGCTAAGAGGAGCAGGAAAAAGCAAAAAATTTCAGAATTGCACCTTGCAATGCGGAGAAATTACTGTTTGTGCATTTACAATATTCATTGATTTTTGCCATTGAAAAACGTCCAGAAATGATTGAAGCTACTGACTGAATGAAAGGAGCTGGCATCTCACTCTCTTTGAATCTTCTTTATCATGCTAAGAGGAGCAGGAAAAAGCAAAAAATTTCAGAATTGCACCTTGCAATGCGGAGAAATTACTGTTTGTGCATTTACAATATTCATTGATTTTTGCCATTGAAAAACATGTTATTCATATACCAGAAATGTTTGAAGCTACTGACTGAATGAAAGGAGCTGGCACCTCACTCTCTTTGAATCTTCTTTATCATGCTAAGAGGAGCGGGAAAAAGCAAAAAATTTCAGAATTGCACCTTGCAATGCGGAGAAATTACTGTTTGTGCATTTATAATATTCAATGATTTTTGCCATTGAAAAACGTCCAGAAATGATTGAAGCTACTGACTGAACGAAAGGAGCTGGCATCTCACTCTCTTTGAATCTTCTTTATCATGCTAAGAGGAGCAGGAAAAAGCAAAAAATTTCAGAATTGCACCTTGCAATGCGGAGAAATTACTGTTTGTGCATTTACAATATTCATTGATTTTTGCCATTGAAAAACATCATGTTATTCATATACCAGAAATGTTTGAAGCTACTGACTGAATGAAAGGAGCTGACATCTCACTCTCTTTGAATCTTCTTTATCATGCTAAGAGGAGCAGGAAAAAGCAAAAAATTTCAGAATTGCACCTTGCAATGCGGAGAAATTACTGTTTGTGCATTTACAATATTCATTGATTTTTGCCATTGAAAAACATCATGTTATTCATATACCAGAAATGTTTGAAGCTACTGACTGAATGAAAGGAGCTGACATCTCACTCTCTTTGAATCTTCTTTATCATGCTAAGAGGAGCAGGAAAAAGCAAAAAATTTCAGAATTGCACCTTGCAATGCGGAGAAATTACTGTTTGTGCATTTACAATATTCATTGATTTTTGCCATTGAAAAACGTCCAGAAATGATTGAAGCTACTGACTGAATGAAAGGAGCTGGCATCTCACTCTCTTTGAATCTTCTTTATCATGCTAAGAGGAGCAGGAAAAAGCAAAAAATTTCAGAATTGCACCTTGCAATGCGGAGAAATTACTGTTTGTGCATTTACAATATTCATTGATTTTTGCCATTGAAAAACATCATGTTATTCATATACCAGAAATGTTTGAAGCTACTGACTGAATGAAAGGAGCTGGCATCTCACTCTCTTTGAATCTTCTTTATCATGCTAAGAGGAGCAGGAAAAAGCAAAAAATTTCAGAATTGCACCTTGCAATGCGGAGAAATTACTGTTTGTGCATTTACAATATTCATTGATTTTTGCCATTGAAAAACATCCAGAAATGATTGAAGCTACTGACTGAATGAAAGGAGCTGGCATCTCACTCTCTTTGAATCTTCTTTATCATGCTAAGAGGAGCAGGAAAAAGCAAAAAATTTCAGAATTGCACCTTGCAATGCGGAGAAATTACTGTTTGTTCATTTACAATATTCATTGATTTTTGCCATTGAAAAACATCATGTTATTCATATACCAGAAATGTTTGAAGCTACTGACTGAATGAAAGGAGCTGACATCACACTCTCTTTGAATCTTCTTTATCATGCTAAGAGGAGCAGGAAAAAGCAAAAAATTTCAGAATTGCACCTTGCAATGCGGAGAAATTACTGTTTGTGCATTTACAATATTCATTGATTTTTGCCATTGAAAAACATCCAGAAATGATTGAAGCTACTGACTGAATGAAAAGAGCTGGCATCTCACTCTCTTTGAATCTTCTTTATCATGCTAAGAGGAGCAGGAAAAAGCAAAAAATTTCAGAATTGCACCTTGCAATGCGGAGAAATTACTGTTTGTGCATTTACAATATTCATTGATTTTTGCCATTGAAAAACATCATGTTATTCATATACCAGAAATGTTTGAAGCTACTGACTGAATGAAAGGAGCTGGCATCTCACTCTCTTTGAATCTTCTTTATCATGCTAAGAGGAGCAGGAAAAAGCAAAAAATTTCAGAATTGCACCTTGCAATGCGGAGAAATTACTGTTTGTGCATTTACAATATTCATTGATTTTTGCCATTGAAAAACGTCCAGAAATGATTGAAGGTACTGACTGAATGAAAGGAGCTGGCATCTCACTCTCTTTGAATCTTCTTTATCATGCTAAGAGGAGCAGGAAAAAGCAAAAAATTTCAGAATTGCACCTTGCAATGCGGAGAAATTACTGTTTGTGCATTTACAATATTCATTGGTTTTTGCCATTGAAAAATGTCCAGAAATGATTGAAGCTACTGACTGAATGAAAGGAGCTGGCATCTCACTCTCTTTGAATCTTCTTTATCATGCTAAGAGGAGCAGGAAAAAGCAAAAAATTTCAGAATTGCACCTTGCAATGCGGAGAAATTACAGTTTGTGCATTTACAATATTCATTGATTTTTGCCATTGAAAAACATCCAGAAATTATTGAAGCTACTGACTGAATGAAAGGAGCTGGCATCTCACTCTCTTTGAATCTTCTTTATCATGCTAAGAGGAGCAGGAAAAAGCAAAAAATTTCAGAATTGCACCTTGCAATGTGGAGAAATTACTGTTTGTGCATTTACAATATTCATTGATTTTTACCATTGAAAAACGTCCAGAAATGATTGAAGCTACTGACTGAATGAAAGTAGCTGGCATCTCACTCTCTTTGAATCTTCTTTATCATGCTAAGAGGAGCAGGAAAAAGCAAAAAATTTCAGACTTGCACCTTGCAATGCGGAGAAATTACTGTTTGTGCATTTACAATATTCATTGATTTTTGCCATTGAAAAACATCATGTTATTCATATACCAGAAATGTTTGAAGCTACTGACTGAATGAAAGGAGCTGGCATCTCACTCTCTTTGAATCTTCTTTATCATGCTAAGAGGAGCAGGAAAAAGCAAAAAATTTCAGAATTGCACCTTGCAATGCGGAGAAATTACTGTTTGTGCATTTACAATATTCATTGATTTTTGCCATTGAAAAACATCATGTTATTCATATACCAGAAATGTTTGAAGCTACTGACTGAATGAAAGGAGCTGGCATCTCACTCTCTTTGAATCTTCTTTATCATGCTAAGAGGAGCAGGAAAAAGCAAAAAATTTCAGAATTGCACCTTGCAATGTGGAGAAATTACTGTTTGTGCATTTACAATATTCATTGATTTTTACCATTGAAAAACGTCCAGAAATGATTGAAGCTACTGACTGAATGAAAGTAGCTGGCATCTCACTCTCTTTGAATCTTCTTTATCATGCTAAGAGGAGCAGGAAAAAGCAAAAAATTTCAGACTTGCACCTTGCAATGCGGAGAAATTACTGTTTGTGCATTTACAATATTCATTGATTTTTGCCATTGAAAAACATCATGTTATTCATATACCAGAAATGTTTGAAGCTACTGACTGAATGAAAGGAGCTGGCATCTCACTCTCTTTGAATCTTCTTTATCATGCTAAGAGGAGCAGGAAAAAGCAAAAAATTTCAGAATTGCACCTTGCAATGCGGAGAAATTACTGTTTGTGCATTTACAATATTCATTGATTTTTGCCATTGAAAAACATCATGTTATTCATATACCAGAAATGATTGAAGCTACTGACTGAATGAAAGGAGCTGGCATCTCACTCTCTTTGAATCTTCTTTATCATGCTAAGAGGAGCAGGAAAAAGTAAAAAATTTCAGAATTGCACCTTGCAATGCGGAGAAATTACTGTTTGTGCATTTATAATATTCAATGATTTTTGCCATTGAAAAACGTCCAGAAATGATTGAAGCTACTGACTGAACGAAAGGAGCTGGCATCTCACTCTCTTTGAATCTTCTTTATCATGCTAAGAGGAGCAGGAAAAAGCAAAAAATTTCAGAATTGCACCTTGCAATGCGGAGAAATTACTGTTTGTGCATTTACAATATTCATTGATTTTTGCCATTGAAAAACATCCAGAAATGATTGAAGCTACTGACTGAATGAAAGGAGCTGGCATCTCACTCTATTTGAATCTTCTTTATCATGCTAAGAGGAGCAGGAAAAAGCAAAAAATTTCAGAATTGCACCTTGCAATGCGGAGAAATTACTGTTTGTGCATTTACAATATTCATTGGTTTTTGCCATTGAAAAATGTCCAGAAATGATTGAAGCTACTGACTGAATGAAAGGAGCTGGCATCTCACTCTCTTTGAATCTTCTTTATCATGCTAAGAGGAGCAGGAAAAAGCAAAAAATTTCAGAATTGCACCTTGCAATGCGGAGAAATTACAGTTTGTGCATTTACAATATTCATTGATTTTTGCCATTGAAAAACATCCAGAAATTATTGAAGCTACTGACTGAATGAAAGGAGCTGGCATCTCACTCTCTTTGAATCTTCTTTATCATGCTAAGAGGAGCAGGAAAAAGCAAAAAATTTCAGAATTGCACCTTGCAATGCGGAGAAATTACTGTTTGTGCATTTACAATATTCATTGGTTTTTGCCATTGAAAAATGTCCAGAAATGATTGAAGCTACTGACTGAATGAAAGGAGCTGGCATCTCACTCTCTTTGAATCTTCTTTATCATGCTAAGAGGAGCAGGAAAAAGCAAAAAATTTCAGAATTGCACCTTGCAATGCGGAGAAATTACAGTTTGTGCATTTACAATATTCATTGATTTTTGCCATTGAAAAACATCCAGAAATTATTGAAGCTACTGACTGAATGAAAGGAGCTGGCATCTCACTCTCTTTGAATCTTCTTTATCATGCTAAGAGGAGCAGGAAAAAGCAAAAAATTTCAGAATTGCACCTTGCAATGTGGAGAAATTACTGTTTGTGCATTTACAATATTCATTGATTTTTACCATTGAAAAACGTCCAGAAATGATTGAAGCTACTGACTGAATGAAAGTAGCTGGCATCTCACTCTCTTTGAATCTTCTTTATCATGCTAAGAGGAGCAGGAAAAAGCAAAAAATTTCAGACTTGCACCTTGCAATGCGGAGAAATTACTGTTTGTGCATTTACAATATTCATTGATTTTTGCCATTGAAAAACATCATGTTATTCATATACCAGAAATGTTTGAAGCTACTGACTGAATGAAAGGAGCTGGCATCTCACTCTCTTTGAATCTTCTTTATCATGCTAAGAGGAGCAGGAAAAAGCAAAAAATTTCAGAATTGCACCTTGCAATGCGGAGAAATTACTGTTTGTGCATTTACAATATTCATTGATTTTTGCCATTGAAAAACATCATGTTATTCATATACCAGAAATGTTTGAAGCTACTGACTGAATGAAAGGAGCTGGCATCTCACTCTCTTTGAATCTTCTTTATCATGCTAAGAGGAGCAGGAAAAAGCAAAAAATTTCAGAATTGCACCTTGCAATGTGGAGAAATTACTGTTTGTGCATTTACAATATTCATTGATTTTTACCATTGAAAAACGTCCAGAAATGATTGAAGCTACTGACTGAATGAAAGTAGCTGGCATCTCACTCTCTTTGAATCTTCTTTATCATGCTAAGAGGAGCAGGAAAAAGCAAAAAATTTCAGACTTGCACCTTGCAATGCGGAGAAATTACTGTTTGTGCATTTACAATATTCATTGATTTTTGCCATTGAAAAACATCATGTTATTCATATACCAGAAATGTTTGAAGCTACTGACTGAATGAAAGGAGCTGGCATCTCACTCTCTTTGAATCTTCTTTATCATGCTAAGAGGAGCAGGAAAAAGCAAAAAATTTCAGAATTGCACCTTGCAATGCGGAGAAATTACTGTTTGTGCATTTACAATATTCATTGATTTTTGCCATTGAAAAACATCATGTTATTCATATACCAGAAATGATTGAAGCTACTGACTGAATGAAAGGAGCTGGCATCTCACTCTCTTTGAATCTTCTTTATCATGCTAAGAGGAGCAGGAAAAAGTAAAAAATTTCAGAATTGCACCTTGCAATGCGGAGAAATTACTGTTTGTGCATTTATAATATTCAATGATTTTTGCCATTGAAAAACGTCCAGAAATGATTGAAGCTACTGACTGAACGAAAGGAGCTGGCATCTCACTCTCTTTGAATCTTCTTTATCATGCTAAGAGGAGCAGGAAAAAGCAAAAAATTTCAGAATTGCACCTTGCAATGCGGAGAAATTACTGTTTGTGCATTTACAATATTCATTGATTTTTGCCATTGAAAAACATCCAGAAATGATTGAAGCTACTGACTGAATGAAAGGAGCTGGCATCTCACTCTCTTTGAATCTTCTTTATCATGCTAAGAGGAGCAGGAAAAAGCAAAAAATTTCAGAATTGCACCTTGCAATGCGGAGAAATTACTGTTTGTGCATTTACAATATTCATTGATTTTTGCCATTGAAAAACATCATGTTATTCATATACCAGAAATGTTTGAAGCTACTGACTGAATGAAAGGAGCTGACATCTCACTCTCTTTGAATCTTCTTTATCATGCTAAGAGGAGCAGGAAAAAGCAAAAAATTTCAGAATTGCACCTTGCAATGCGGAGAAATTACTGTTTGTGCATTTACAATATTCATTGATTTTTGAGATTGAAAAACGTCCAGAAATGATTGAAGCTACTGACTGAATGAAAGGAGCTGGCATCTCACTCTCTTTGAATCTTCTTTATCATGCTAAGAGGAGCAGGAAAAAGCAAAAAATTTCAGAATTGCACCTTGCAATGCGGAGAAATTACTGTTTGTGCATTTACAATATTCATTGATTTTTGCCATTGAAAAACATGTTATTCATATACCAGAAATGTTTGAAGCTGCTGACTGAATGAAAGGAGCTGGCACCTCACTCTCTTTGAATCTTCTTTATCATGCTAAGAGGAGCGGGAAAAAGCAAAAAATTTCAGAATTGCACCTTGCAATGCGGAGAAATTACTGTTTGTGCATTTATAATATTCAATGATTTTTGCCATTGAAAAACGTCCAGAAATGATTGAAGCTACTGACTGAACGAAAGGAGCTGGCATCTCACTCTCCTTGAATCTTCTTTATCATGCTAAGAGGAGCAGGAAAAAGCAAAAAATTTCAGAATTGCACCTTGCAATGCGGAGAAATTACTGTTTGTGCATTTACAATATTCATTGATTTTTGCCATTGAAAAACATCCAGAAATGATTGAAGCTACTGACTGAATGAAAGGAGCTGGCATCTCACTCTCTTTGAATCTTCTTTATCATGCTAAGAGGAGCAGGAAAAAGCAAAAAATTTCAGAATTGCACCTTGCAATGCGGAGAAATTACTGTTTGTGCATTTACAATATTCATTGATTTTTGCCATTGAAAAACATCATGTTATTCATGTACCAGAAATGTTTGAAGCTACTGACTGAATGAAAGGAGCTGACATCTCACTCTCTTTGAATCTTCTTTATCATGCTAAGAGGAGCAGGAAAAAGCAAAAAATTTCAGAATTGCACCTTGCAATGCGGAGAAATTACTGTTTGTGCATTTACAATATTCATTGATTTTTGCCATTGAAAAACGTCCAGAAATGATTGAAGCTACTGACTGAATGAAAGGAGCTGGCATCTCACTCTCTTTGAATCTTCTTTATCATGCTAAGAGGAGCAGGAAAAAGCAAAAAATTTCAGAATTGCACCTTGCAATGCGGAGAAATTACTGTTTGTGCATTTACAATATTCATTGATTTTTGCCATTGAAAAACATGTTATTCATATACCAGAAATGTTTGAAGCTACTGACTGAATGAAAGGAGCTGGCACCTCACTCTCTTTGAATCTTCTTTATCATGCTCAGAGGAGCGGGAAAAAGCAAAAAATTTCAGAATTGCACCTTGCAATGCGGAGAAATTACTGTTTGTGCATTTACAATATTCATTGATTTTTGCCATTGAAAAACGTCCAGAAATGATTGAAGGTACTGACTGAATGAAAGGAGCTGGCATCTCACTCTCTTTGAATCTTCTTTATCATGCTAAGAGGAGCAGGAAAAAGCAAAAAATTTCAGAATTGCACCTTGCAATGCGGAGAAATTACTGTTTGTGCATTTACAATATTCATTGGTTTTTGCCATTGAAAAACGTCCAGAAATGATTGAAGCTACTGACTGAATGAAAGGAGCTGGCATCTCACTCTCTTTGAATCTTCTTTATCATGCTAAGAGGAGCAGGAAAAAGCAAAAAATTTCAGAATTGCACCTTGCAATGCGGAGAAATTACAGTTTGTGCATTTACAATATTCATTGATTTTTGCCATTGAAAAACATCCAGAAATGATTGAAGCTACTGACTGAATGAAAGGAGCTGGCATCTCACTCTCTTTGAATCTTCTTTATCATGCTAAGAGGAGCAGGAAAAAGCAAAAAATTTCAGAATTGCACCTTGCAATGCGGAGAAATTACTGTTTGTGCATTTACAATATTCATTGATTTTTGCCATTGAAAAACATCATGTTATTCATATACCAGAAATGTTTGAAGCTACTGACTGAATGAAAGGAGCTGACATCACAATCTCTTTGAATCTTCTTTATCATGCTAAGAGGAGCAGGAAAAAGCAAAAAATTTCAGAATTGCACCTTGCAATGCGGAGAAATTACTGTTTGTGCATTTACAATATTCATTGATTTTTGCCATTGAAAAACATCCAGAAATGATTGAAGCTACTGACTGAATGAAAAGAGCTGGCATCTCACTCTCTTTGAATCTTCTTTATCATGCTAAGAGGAGCAGGAAAAAGCAAAAAATTTCAGAATTGCACCTTGCAATGCGGAGAAATTACTGTTTGTGCATTTACAATATTCATTGATTTTTGCCATTGAAAAACATCATGTTATTCATATACCAGAAATGTTTGAAGCTACTGACTGAATGAAAGGAGCTGGCATCTCACTCTCTTTGAATCTTCTTTATCATGCTAAGAGGAGCAGGAAAAAGCAAAAAATTTCAGAATTGCACCTTGCAATGCGGAGAAATTACTGTTTGTGCATTTACAATATTCATTGATTTTTGCCATTGAAAAACGTCCAGAAATGATTGAAGGTACTGACTGAATGAAAGGAGCTGGCATCTCACTCTCTTTGAATCTTCTTTATCATGCTAAGAGGAGCAGGAAAAAGCAAAAAATTTCAGAATTGCACCTTGCAATGCGGAGAAATTACTGTTTGTGCATTTACAATATTCATTGGTTTTTGCCATTGAAAAATGTCCAGAAATGATTGAAGCTACTGACTGAATGAAAGGAGCTGGCATCTCACTCTCTTTGAATCTTCTTTATCATGCTAAGAGGAGCAGGAAAAAGCAAAAAATTTCAGAATTGCACCTTGCAATGCGGAGAAATTACAGTTTGTGCATTTACAATATTCATTGATTTTTGCCATTGAAAAACATCCAGAAATTATTGAAGCTACTGACTGAATGAAAGGAGCTGGCATCTCACTCTCTTTGAATCTTCTTTATCATGCTAAGAGGAGCAGGAAAAAGCAAAAAATTTCAGAATTGCACCTTGCAATGTGGAGAAATTACTGTTTGTGCATTTACAATATTCATTGATTTTTACCATTGAAAAACGTCCAGAAATGATTGAAGCTACTGACTGAATGAAAGTAGCTGGCATCTCACTCTCTTTGAATCTTCTTTATCATGCTAAGAGGAGCAGGAAAAAGCAAAAAATTTCAGACTTGCACCTTGCAATGCGGAGAAATTACTGTTTGTGCATTTACAATATTCATTGATTTTTGCCATTGAAAAACATCATGTTATTCATATACCAGAAATGTTTGAAGCTACTGACTGAATGAAAGGAGCTGGCATCTCACTCTCTTTGAATCTTCTTTATCATGCTAAGAGGAGCAGGAAAAAGCAAAAAATTTCAGAATTGCACCTTGCAATGCGGAGAAATTACTGTTTGTGCATTTACAATATTCATTGATTTTTGCCATTGAAAAACATCATGTTATTCATATACCAGAAATGTTTGAAGCTACTGACTGAATGAAAGGAGCTGGCATCTCACTCTCTTTGAATCTTCTTTATCATGCTAAGAGGAGCAGGAAAAAGCAAAAAATTTCAGAATTGCACCTTGCAATGTGGAGAAATTACTGTTTGTGCATTTACAATATTCATTGATTTTTACCATTGAAAAACGTCCAGAAATGATTGAAGCTACTGACTGAATGAAAGTAGCTGGCATCTCACTCTCTTTGAATCTTCTTTATCATGCTAAGAGGAGCAGGAAAAAGCAAAAAATTTCAGACTTGCACCTTGCAATGCGGAGAAATTACTGTTTGTGCATTTACAATATTCATTGATTTTTGCCATTGAAAAACATCATGTTATTCATATACCAGAAATGTTTGAAGCTACTGACTGAATGAAAGGAGCTGGCATCTCACTCTCTTTGAATCTTCTTTATCATGCTAAGAGGAGCAGGAATAAGCAAAAAATTTCAGAATTGCACCTTGCAATGCGGAGAAATTACTGTTTGTGCATTTACAATATTCATTGATTTTTGCCATTGAAAAACATCATGTTATTCATATACCAGAAATGATTGAAGCTACTGACTGAATGAAAGGAGCTGGCATCTCACTCTCTTTGAATCTTCTTTATCATGCTAAGAGGAGCAGGAAAAAGTAAAAAATTTCAGAATTGCACCTTGCAATGCGGAGAAATTACTGTTTGTGCATTTATAATATTCAATGATTTTTGCCATTGAAAAACGTCCAGAAATGATTGAAGCTACTGACTGAACGAAAGGAGCTGGCATCTCACTCTCTTTGAATCTTCTTTATCATGCTAAGAGGAGCAGGAAAAAGCAAAAAATTTCAGAATTGCACCTTGCAATGCGGAGAAATTACTGTTTGTGCATTTACAATATTCATTGATTTTTGCCATTGAAAAACATCCAGAAATGATTGAAGCTACTGACTGAATGAAAGGAGCTGGCATCTCACTCTCTTTGAATCTTCTTTATCATGCTAAGAGGAGCAGGAAAAAGCAAAAAATTTCAGAATTGCACCTTGCAATGCGGAGAAATTACTGTTTGTGCATTTACAATATTCATTGATTTTTGCCATTGAAAAACATCATGTTATTCATATACCAGAAATGTTTGAAGCTACTGACTGAATGAAAGGAGCTGACATCTCACTCTCTTTGAATCTTCTTTATCATGCTAAGAGGAGCAGGAAAAAGCAAAAAATTTCAGAATTGCACCTTGCAATGCGGAGAAATTACTGTTTGTGCATTTACAATATTCATTGATTTTTGCCATTGAAAAACGTCCAGAAATGATTGAAGCTACTGACTGAATGAAAGGAGCTGGCATCTCACTCTCTTTGAATCTTCTTTATCATGCTAAGAGGAGCAGGAAAAAGCAAAAAATTTCAGAATTGCACCTTGCAATGCGGAGAAATTACTGTTTGTGCATTTACAATATTCATTGATTTTTGCCATTGAAAAACATGTTATTCATATACCAGAAATGTTTGAAGCTACTGACTGAATGAAAGGAGCTGGCACCTCACTCTCTTTGAATCTTCTTTATCATGCTAAGAGGAGCGGGAAAAAGCAAAAAATTTCAGAATTGCACCTTGCAATGCGGAGAAATTACTGTTTGTGCATTTATAATATTCAATGATTTTTGCCATTGAAAAACGTCCAGAAATGATTGAAGCTACTGACTGAACGAAAGGAGCTGGCATCTCACTCTCCTTGAATCTTCTTTATCATGCTAAGAGGAGCAGGAAAAAGCAAAAAATTTCAGAATTGCACCTTGCAATGCGGAGAAATTACTGTTTGTGCATTTACAATATTCATTGATTTTTGCCATTGAAAAACATCCAGAAATGATTGAAGCTACTGACTGAATGAAAGGAGCTGGCATCTCACTCTCTTTGAATCTTCTTTATCATGCTAAGAGGAGCAGGAAAAAGCAAAAAATTTCAGAATTGCACCTTGCAATGCGGAGAAATTACTGTTTGTGCATTTACAATATTCATTGATTTTTGCCATTGAAAAACATCATGTTATTCATGTACCAGAAATGTTTGAAGCTACTGACTGAATGAAAGGAGCTGACATCTCACTCTCTTTGAATCTTCTTTATCATGCTAAGAGGAGCAGGAAAAAGCAAAAAATTTCAGAATTGCACCTTGCAATGCGGAGAAATTACTGTTTGTGCATTTACAATATTCATTGATTTTTGCCATTGAAAAACGTCCAGAAATGATTGAAGCTACTGACTGAATGAAAGGAGCTGGCATCTCACTCTCTTTGAATCTTCTTTATCATGCTAAGAGGAGCAGGAAAAAGCAAAAAATTTCAGAATTGCACCTTGCAATGCGGAGAAATTACTGTTTGTGCATTTACAATATTCATTGATTTTTGCCATTGAAAAACATGTTATTCATATACCAGAAATGTTTGAAGCTACTGACTGAATGAAAGGAGCTGGCACCTCACTCTCTTTGAATCTTCTTTATCATGCTAAGAGGAGCGGGAAAAAGCAAAAAATTTCAGAATTGCACCTTGCAATGCGGAGAAATTACTGTTTGTGCATTTACAATATTCATTGATTTTTGCCATTGAAAAACGTCCAGAAATGATTGAAGGTACTGACTGAATGAAAGGAGCTGGCATCTCACTCTCTTTGAATCTTCTTTATCATGCTAAGAGGAGCAGGAAAAAGCAAAAAATTTCAGAATTGCACCTTGCAATGCGGAGAAATTACTGTTTGTGCATTTACAATATTCATTGGTTTTTGCCATTGAAAAACGTCCAGAAATGATTGAAGCTACTGACTGAATGAAAGGAGCTGGCATCTCACTCTCTTTGAATCTTCTTTATCATGCTAAGAGGAGCAGGAAAAAGCAAAAAATTTCAGAATTGCACCTTGCAATGCGGAGAAATTACAGTTTGTGCATTTACAATATTCATTGATTTTTGCCATTGAAAAACATCCAGAAATGATTGAAGCTACTGACTGAATGAAAGGAGCTGGCATCTCACTCTCTTTGAATCTTCTTTATCATGCTAAGAGGAGCAGGAAAAAGCAAAAAATTTCAGAATTGCACCTTGCAATGCGGAGAAATTACTGTTTGTGCATTTACAATATTCATTGATTTTTGCCATTGAAAAACATCATGTTATTCATATACCAGAAATGTTTGAAGCTACTGACTGAATGAAAAAAGCTGGCATCTCACTCTCTTTGAATCTTCTTTATCATGCTAAGAGGAGCAGGAAAAAGCAAAAAATTTCAGAATTGCACCTTGCAATGTGGAGAAATTACTGTTTGTGCATTTACAATATTCATTGATTTTTACCATTGAAAAACGTCCAGAAATGATTGAAGCTACTGACTGAATGAAAGGAGCTGGCATCTCACTCTCTTTGAATCTTCTTTATCATGCTAAGAGGAGCAGGAAAAAGCAAAAAATTTCAGAATTGCACCTTGCAATGCGGAGAAATTACTGTTTGTGCATTTACAATATTCATTGATTTTTGCCATTGAAAAACATCATGTTATTCATATACCAGAAATGATTGAAGCTACTGACTGAATGAAAGGAGCTGGCATCTTACTCTCTTTGAATCTTCTTTGTCATGCTAAGAGGAGCAGGAAAAAGCAAAAAATTTCAGAATTGCACCTTGCAATGCGGAGAAATTACTGTTTGTGCATTTACAATATTCATTGATTTTTGCCATTGAAAAACGTCCAGAAATGATTGAAGCTACTGACTGAATGAAAGGAGCTGGCATCTCACTCTCTTTGAATCTTCTTTATCATGCTAAGAGGAGCAGGAAAAAGCAAAAAATTTCAGAATTGCACCTTGCAATGCGGAGAAATTACTGTTTGTGCATTTACAATATTCATTGATTTTTGCCATTGAAAAACATCATGTTATTCATATACCAGAAATGTTTGTAGCTACTGACTGAATGAAAGGAGCTGGCATCTCACTCTCTTTGAATCTTCTTTATCATGCTAAGAGGAGCAGGAAAAAGCAAAAAATTTCAGAATTGCACCTTGCAATGCGGAGAAATTACTGTTTGTGCATTTACAATATTCATTGATTTTTGCCATTGAAAAACGTCCAGAAATGATTGAAGCTACTGACTGAATGAAAGGAGCTGGCATCTCACTCTCTTTGAATCTTCTTTATCATGCTAAGAGGAGCAGGAAAAAGCAAAAAATTTCAGAATTGCACCTTACAATGTGGAGAAATTACTGTTTGTGCATTTACAATATTCATTGATTTTTGCCATTGAAAAACATCATGTTATTCATATACCAGAAATGATTGAAGCTACTGACTGAATGAAAGCAGCTGGCATCTCACTCTCTTTGAATCTTCTTTATCATGCTAAGAGGAGCAGGAAAAAGCAAAAAATTTCAGAATTGCACCTTGCAATGCGGAGAAATTACTGTTTGTGCATTTACAATATTCATTGATTTTTGCCATTGAAAAACATCATGTTATTCATATACCAGAAATGTTTGAAGCTACTGACTGAATGAAAGGAGCTGGCATCTCACTCTCTTTGAATCTTCTTTATCATGCTAAGAGGAGCAGGAAAAAGCAAAAAATTTCAGAATTGCACCTTGCAATGCGGAGAAATTACTGTTTGTGCATTTACAATATTCATTGATTTTTGCCATTGAAAAACGTCCAGAAATGATTGAAGCTACTGACTGAATGAAAGGAGCTGGCATCTCACTCTCTTTGAATCTTCTTTATCATGCTAAGAGGAGCAGGAAAAAGCAAAAAATTTCAGAATTGCACCTTGCAATGCGGAGAAATTACTGTTTGTGCATTTACAATATTCATTGATTTTTGCCATTGAAAAACGTCCAGAAATGATTGAAGCTACTGACTGAATGAAAGGAGCTGGCATCTCACTCTCTTTGAGTCTTCTTTATCATGCTAAGAGGAGCAGGAAAAAGCAAAAAATTTCAGAATTGCAACTTGCAATGCGGAGAAATTACTGTTTGTGCATTTACAATATTCATTGATTTTTGCCATTGAAAAACATCATGTTATTCATATACCAGAAATGATTGAAGCTACTGACTGAATGAAAGGAGCTGGCATCTCACTCTCTTTGAATCTTCTTTATCATGCTAAGAGGAGCAGGAAAAAGCAAAAAATTTCAGAATTGCACCTTGCAATGCGGAGAAATTACTGTTTGTGCATTTACAATATTCATTGATTTTTGCCATTGAAAAACGTCCAGAAATGATTGAAGCTACTGACTGAATGAAAGGAGCTGGCATCTCACTCTCTTTGAATCTTCTTTATCATGCTAAGAGGAGCAGGAAAAAGCAAAAAATTTCAGAATTGCACCTTGCAATGCGGAGAAATTACTGTTTGTGCTTTTACAATATTCATTGATTTTTGCCATTGAAAAACATCATATTATTCATATACCAGAAATGTTTGAAGCTACTGACTGAATGAAAGGACCTGGCATCTCACTCTCTTTGAATCTTCTTTATCATGCTAAGAGGAGCAGGAAAAAGCAAAAAATTTCAGAATTGCACCTTGCAATGCGGAGAAATTACTGTTTGTGCATTTACAATATTCATTGATTTTTGCCATTGAAAAACGTCCAGAAATGATTGAAGCTACTGACTGAATGAAAGGAGCTGGCATCTCACTCTCTTTGAATCTTCTTTATCATGCTAAGAGGAGCAGGAAAAAGCAAAAAATTTCAGAATTGCACCTTGCAATGCGGAGAAATTACTGTTTGTGCATTTACAATATTCATTGATTTTTGCCATTGAAAAACGTCCAGAAATGATTGAAGCTACTGACTGAATGAAAGGAGCTGGCATCTCACTCTCTTTGAATCTTCTTTATCATGCTAAGAGGAGCAGGAAAAAGCAAAAAATTTCAGAATTGCACCTTGCAATGCGGAGAAATTACTGTTTGTGCATTTACAATATTCATTGATTTTTGCCATTGAAAAACATCATGTTATTCATATACCAGAAATTATTGAAGCTACTGACTGAATGAAAGGAGCTGGCATCTTACTCTCTTTGAATCTTCTTTGTCATGCTAAGAGGAGCAGGAAAAAGCAAAAAATTTCAGAATTGCACCTTGCAATGCGGAGAAATTACTGTTTGTGCATTTACAATATTCATTGATTTTTGCCATTGAAAAACGTCCAGAAATGATTGAAGCTACTGACTGAATGAAAGGAGCTGGCATCTCACTCTCTTTGAATCTTCTTTATCATGCTAAGAGGAGCAGGAAAAAGCAAAAAATTTCAGAATTGCACCTTGCAATGCGGAGAAATTACTGTTTGTGCATTTACAATATTCATTGATTTTTGCCATTGAAAAACGTCCAGAAATGATTGAAGCTACTGACTGAATGAAAGGAGCTGGCATCTCACTCTCTTTGAATCTTCTTTATCATGCTAAGAGGAGCAGGAAAAAGCAAAAAATTTCAGAATTGCAACTTGCAATGCGGAGAAATTACTGTTTGTGCATTTACAATATTCATTGATTTTTGCCATTGAAAAACATCATGTTATTCATATACCAGAAATGATTGAAGCTACTGACTGAATGAAAGGAGCTGGCATCTCACTCTCTTTGAATCTTCTTTATCATGCTAAGAGGAGCAGGAAAAAGCAAAAAATTTCAGAATTGCACCTTGCAATGCGGAGAAATTACTGTTTGTGCATTTACAATATTCATTGATTTTTGCCATTGAAAAACGTCCAGAAATGATTGAAGCTACTGACTGAATGAAAGGAGCTGGCATCTCACTCTCTTTGAATCTTCTTTATCATGCTAAGAGGAGCAGGAAAAAGCAAAAAATTTCAGAATTGCACCTTGCAATGCGGAGAAATTACTGTTTGTGCTTTTACAATATTCATTGATTTTTGCCATTGAAAAACATCATATTATTCATATACCAGAAATGTTTGAAGCTACTGACTGAATGAAAGGACCTGGCATCTCACTCTCTTTGAATCTTCTTTATCATGCTAAGAGGAGCAGGAAAAAGCAAAAAATTTCAGAATTGCACCTTGCAATGCGGAGAAATTACTGTTTGTGCATTTACAATATTCATTGATTTTTGCCATTGAAAAACGTCCAGAAATGATTGAAGCTACTGACTGAATGAAAGGAGCTGGCATCTCACTCTCTTTGAATCTTCTTTATCATGCTAAGAGGAGCAGGAAAAAGCAAAAAATTTCAGAATTGCACCTTGCAATGCGGAGAAATTACTGTTTGTGCATTTACAATATTCATTGATTTTTGCCATTGAAAAACGTCCAGAAATGATTGAAGCTACTGACTGAATGAAAGGAGCTGGCATCTCACTCTCTTTGAATCTTCTTTATCATGCTAAGAGGAGCAGGAAAAAGCAAAAAATTTCAGAATTGCACCTTGCAATGCGGAGAAATTACTGTTTGTGCATTTACAATATTCATTGATTTTTGCCATTGAAAAACATCATGTTATTCATATACCAGAAATGATTGAAGCTACTGACTGAATGAAAGGAGCTGGCATCTTACTCTCTTTGAATCTTCTTTGTCATGCTAAGAGGAGCAGGAAAAAGCAAAAAAATTCAGAATTGCACCTTGCAATGCGGAGAAATTACTGTTTGTGCATTTACAATATTCATTGATTTTTGCCATTGAAAAACGTCCAGAAATGATTGAAGCTACTGACTGAATGAAAGGAGCTGGCATCTCACTCTCTTTGAATCTTCTTTATCATGCTAAGAGGAGCAGGAAAAAGCAAAAAATTTCAGAATTGCACCTTGCAATGCGGAGAAATTACTGTTTGTGCATTTACAATATTCATTGATTTTTGCCATTGAAAAACATCATGTTATTCATATACCAGAAATGTTTGTAGCTACTGACTGAATGAAAGGAGCTGGCATCTCACTCTCTTTGAATCTTCTTTATCATGCTAAGAGGAGCAGGAAAAAGCAAAAAATTTCAGAATTGCACCTTGCAATGCGGAGAAATTACTGTTTGTGCATTTACAATATTCATTGATTTTTGCCATTGAAAAACGTCCAGAAATGATTGAAGCTACTGACTGAATGAAAGGAGCTGGCATCTCACTCTCTTTGAATCTTCTTTATCATGCTAAGAGGAGCAGGAAAAAGCAAAAAATTTCAGAATTGCACCTTACAATGTGGAGAAATTACTGTTTGTGCATTTACAATATTCATTGATTTTTGCCATTGAAAAACATCATGTTATTCATATACCAGAAATGATTGAAGCTACTGACTGAATGAAAGCAGCTGGCATCTCACTCTCTTTGAATCTTCTTTATCATGCTAAGAGGAGCAGGAAAAAGCAAAAAATTTCAGAATTGCACCTTGCAATGCGGAGAAATTACTGTTTGTGCATTTACAATATTCATTGATTTTTGCCATTGAAAAACATCATGTTATTCATATACCAGAAATGTTTGAAGCTACTGACTGAATGAAAGGAGCTGGCATCTCACTCTCTTTGAATCTTCTTTATCATGCTAAGAGGAGCAGGAAAAAGCAAAAAATTTCAGAATTGCACCTTGCAATGCGGAGAAATTACTGTTTGTGCATTTACAATATTCATTGATTTTTGCCATTGAAAAACGTCCAGAAATGATTGAAGCTACTGACTGAATGAAAGGAGCTGGCATCTCACTCTCTTTGAATCTTCTTTATCATGCTAAGAGGAGCAGGAAAAAGCAAAAAATTTCAGAATTGCACCTTGCAATGCGGAGAAATTACTGTTTGTGCATTTACAATATTCATTGATTTTTGCCATTGAAAAACGTCCAGAAATGATTGAAGCTACTGACTGAATGAAAGGAGCTGGCATCTCACTCTCTTTGAGTCTTCTTTATCATGCTAAGAGGAGCAGGAAAAAGCAAAAAATTTCAGAATTGCAACTTGCAATGCGGAGAAATTACTGTTTGTGCATTTACAATATTCATTGATTTTTGCCATTGAAAAACATCATGTTATTCATATACCAGAAATGATTGAAGCTACTGACTGAATGAAAGGAGCTGGCATCTCACTCTCTTTGAATCTTCTTTATCATGCTAAGAGGAGCAGGAAAAAGCAAAAAATTTCAGAATTGCACCTTGCAATGCGGAGAAATTACTGTTTGTGCATTTACAATATTCATTGATTTTTGCCATTGAAAAACGTCCAGAAATGATTGAAGCTACTGACTGAATGAAAGGAGCTGGCATCTCACTCTCTTTGAATCTTCTTTATCATGCTAAGAGGAGCAGGAAAAAGCAAAAAATTTCAGAATTGCACCTTGCAATGCGGAGAAATTACTGTTTGTGCTTTTACAATATTCATTGATTTTTGCCATTGAAAAACATCATATTATTCATATACCAGAAATGTTTGAAGCTACTGACTGAATGAAAGGACCTGGCATCTCACTCTCTTTGAATCTTCTTTATCATGCTAAGAGGAGCAGGAAAAAGCAAAAAATTTCAGAATTGCACCTTGCAATGCGGAGAAATTACTGTTTGTGCATTTACAATATTCATTGATTTTTGCCATTGAAAAACGTCCAGAAATGATTGAAGCTACTGACTGAATGAAAGGAGCTGGCATCTCACTCTCTTTGAATCTTCTTTATCATGCTAAGAGGAGCAGGAAAAAGCAAAAAATTTCAGAATTGCACCTTGCAATGCGGAGAAATTACTGTTTGTGCATTTACAATATTCATTGATTTTTGCCATTGAAAAACGTCCAGAAATGATTGAAGCTACTGACTGAATGAAAGGAGCTGGCATCTCACTCTCTTTGAATCTTCTTTATCATGCTAAGAGGAGCAGGAAAAAGCAAAAAATTTCAGAATTGCACCTTGCAATGCGGAGAAATTACTGTTTGTGCATTTACAATATTCATTGATTTTTGCCATTGAAAAACATCATGTTATTCATATACCAGAAATGATTGAAGCTACTGACTGAATGAAAGGAGCTGGCATCTTACTCTCTTTGAATCTTCTTTGTCATGCTAAGAGGAGCAGGAAAAAGCAAAAAATTTCAGAATTGCACCTTGCAATGCGGAGAAATTACTGTTTGTGCATTTACAATATTCATTGATTTTTGCCATTGAAAAACGTCCAGAAATGATTGAAGCTACTGACTGAATGAAAGGAGCTGGCATCTCACTCTCTTTGAATCTTCTTTATCATGCTAAGAGGAGCAGGAAAAAGCAAAAAATTTCAGAATTGCACCTTGCAATGCGGAGAAATTACTGTTTGTGCATTTACAATATTCATTGATTTTTGCCATTGAAAAACGTCCAGAAATGATTGAAGCTACTGACTGAATGAAAGGAGCTGGCATCTCACTCTCTTTGAATCTTCTTTATCATGCTAAGAGGAGCAGGAAAAAGCAAAAAATTTCAGAATTGCAAATTGCAATGCGGAGAAATTACTGTTTGTGCATTTACAATATTCATTGATTTTTGCCATTGAAAAACATCATGTTATTCATATACCAGAAATGATTGAAGCTACTGACTGAATGAAAGGAGCTGGCATCTCACTCTCTTTGAATCTTCTTTATCATGCTAAGAGGAGCAGGAAAAAGCAAAAAATTTCAGAATTGCACCTTGCAATGCGGAGAAATTACTGTTTGTGCATTTACAATATTCATTGATTTTTGCCATTGAAAAACGTCCAGAAATGATTGAAGCTACTGACTGAATGAAAGGAGCTGGCATCTCACTCTCTTTGAATCTTCTTTATCATGCTAAGAGGAGCAGGAAAAAGCAAAAAATTTCAGAATTGCACCTTGCAATGCGGAGAAATTACTGTTTGTGCTTTTACAATATTCATTGATTTTTGCCATTGAAAAACATCATATTATTCATATACCAGAAATGTTTGAAGCTACTGACTGAATGAAAGGACCTGGCATCTCACTCTCTTTGAATCTTCTTTATCATGCTAAGAGGAGCAGGAAAAAGCAAAAAATTTCAGAATTGCACCTTGCAATGCGGAGAAATTACTGTTTGTGCATTTACAATATTCATTGATTTTTGCCATTGAAAAACGTCCAGAAATGATTGAAGCTACTGACTGAATGAAAGGAGCTGGCATCTCACTCTCTTTGAATCTTCTTTATCATGCTAAGAGGAGCAGGAAAAAGCAAAAAATTTCAGAATTGCACCTTGCAATGCGGAGAAATTACTGTTTGTGCATTTACAATATTCATTGATTTTTGCCATTGAAAAACGTCCAGAAATGATTGAAGCTACTGACTGAATGAAAGGAGCTGGCATCTCACTCTCTTTGAATCTTCTTTATCATGCTAAGAGGAGCAGGAAAAAGCAAAAAATTTCAGAATTGCACCTTGCAATGCGGAGAAATTACTGTTTGTGCATTTACAATATTCATTGATTTTTGCCATTGAAAAACATCATGTTATTCATATACCAGAAATGATTGAAGCTACTGACTGAATGAAAGGAGCTGGCATCTTACTCTCTTTGAATCTTCTTTGTCATGCTAAGAGGAGCAGGAAAAAGCAAAAAATTTCAGAATTGCACCTTGCAATGCGGAGAAATTACTGTTTGTGCATTTACAATATTCATTGATTTTTGCCATTGAAAAACGTCCAGAAATGATTGAAGCTACTGACTGAATGAAAGGAGCTGGCATCTCACTCTCTTTGAATCTTCTTTATCATGCTAAGAGGAGCAGGAAAAAGCAAAAAATTTCAGAATTGCACCTTGCAATGCGGAGAAATTACTGTTTGTGCATTTACAATATTCATTGATTTTTGCCATTGAAAAACGTCCAGAAATGATTGAAGCTACTGACTGAATGAAAGGAGCTGGCATCTCACTCTCTTTGAATCTTCTTTATCATGCTAAGAGGAGCAGGAAAAAGCAAAAAATTTCAGAATTGCACCTTGCAATGCGGAGAAATTACTGTTTGTGCTTTTACAATATTCATTGATTTTTGCCATTGAAAAACATCATATTATTCATATACCAGAAATGTTTGAAGCTACTGACTGAATGAAAGGAGCTGGCATCTCACTCTCTTTGAATCTTCTTTATCATGCTAAGAGGAGCAGGAAAAAGCAAAAAATTTCAGAATTGCACCTTGCAATGCGGAGAAATTACTGTTTGTGCATTTACAATATTCATTGATTTTTGCCATTGAAAAACGTCCAGAAATGATTGAAGCTACTGACTGAATGAAAGGAGCTGGCATCTCACTCTCTTTGAATCTTCTTTATCATGCTAAGAGGAGCAGGAAAAAGCAAAAAATTTCAGAATTGCACCTTGCAATGCGGAGAAATTACTGTTTGTGCATTTACAATATTCATTGATTTTTGCCATTGAAAAACGTCCAGAAATGATTGAAGCTACTGACTGAATGAAAGGAGCTGGCATCTCACTCTCTTTGAATCTTCTTTATCATGCTAAGAGGAGCAGGAAAAAGCAAAAAATTTCAGAATTGCACCTTGCAATGCGGAGAAATTACTGTTTGTGCATTTACAATATTCATTGATTTTTGCCATTGAAAAACATCATGTTATTCATATACCAGAAATGATTGAAGCTACTGACTGAATGAAAGGAGCTGGCATCTTACTCTCTTTGAATCTTCTTTGTCATGCTAAGAGGAGCAGGAAAAAGCAAAAAATTTCAGAATTGCACCTTGCAATGCGGAGAAATTACTGTTTGTGCATTTACAATATTCATTGATTTTTGCCATTGAAAAACGTCCAGAAATGATTGAAGCTACTGACTGAATGAAAGGAGCTGGCATCTCACTCTCTTTGAATCTTCTTTATCATGCTAAGAGGAGCAGGAAAAAGCAAAAAATTTCAGAATTGCACCTTGCAATGCGGAGAAATTACTGTTTGTGCATTTACAATATTCATTGATTTTTGCCATTGAAAAACGTCCAGAAATGATTGAAGCTACTGACTGAATGAAAGGAGCTGGCATCTCACTCTCTTTGAATCTTCTTTATCATGCTAAGAGGAGCAGGAAAAAGCAAAAAATTTCAGAATTGCACCTTGCAATGCGGAGAAATTACTGTTTGTGCATTTACAATATTCATTGATTTTTGCCATTGAAAAACATCATGTTATTCATATACCAGAAATGTTTGTAGCTACTGACTGAATGAAAGGAGCTGGCATCTCACTCTCTTTGAATCTTCTTTATCATGCTAAGAGGAGCAGGAAAAAGCAAAAAATTTCAGAATTGCACCTTGCAATGCGGAGAAATTACTGTTTGTGCATTTACAATATTCATTGATTTTTGCCATTGAAAAACGTCCAGAAATGATTGAAGCTACTGACTGAATGAAAGGAGCTGGCATCTCACTCTCTTTGAATCTTCTTTATCATGCTAAGAGGAGCAGGAAAAAGCAAAAAATTTCAGAATTGCACCTTGCAATGCGGAGAAATTACTGTTTGTGCATTTACAATATTCATTGATTTTTGCCATTGAAAAACGTCCAGAAATGATTGAAGCTACTGACTGAATGAAAGGAGCTGGCATCTCACTCTCTTTGAATCTTCTTTATCATGCTAAGAGGAGCAGGAAAAAGCAAAAAATTTCAGAATTGCACCTTGCAATGCGGAGAAATTACTGTTTGTGCATTTACAATATTCATTGATTTTTGCCATTGAAAAACATCATGTTATTCATATACCAGAAATGATTGAAGCTACTGACTGAATGAAAGGAGCTGGCATCTTACTCTCTTTGAATCTTCTTTGTCATGCTAAGAGGAGCAGGAAAAAGCAAAAAATTTCAGAATTGCACCTTGCAATGCGGAGAAATTACTGTTTGTGCATTTACAATATTCATTGATTTTTGACATTGAAAAACGTCCAGAAATGATTGAAGCTACTGACTGAATGAAAGGAGCTGGCATCTCACTCTCTTTGAATCTTCTTTATCATGCTAAGAGGAGCAGGAAAAAGCAAAAAATTTCAGAATTGCACCTTGCAATGCGGAGAAATTACTGTTTGTGCATTTACAATATTCATTGATTTTTGCCATTGAAAAACGTCCAGAAATGATTGAAGCTACTGACTGAATGAAAGGAGCTGGCATCTCACTCTCTTTGAATCTTCTTTATCATGCTAAGAGGAGCAGGAAAAAGCAAAAAATTTCAGAATTGCACCTTGCAATGCGGAGAAATTACTGTTTGTGCATTTACAATATTCATTGATTTTTGCCATTGAAAAACATCATGTTATTCATATACCAGAAATGTTTGTAGCTACTGACTGAATGAAAGGAGCTGGCATCTCACTCTCTTTGAATCTTCTTTATCATGCTAAGAGGAGCAGGAAAAAGCAAAAAATTTCAGAATTGCACCTTGCAATGCGGAGAAATTACTGTTTGTGCATTTACAATATTCATTGATTTTTGCCATTGAAAAACGTCCAGAAATGATTGAAGCTACTGACTGAATGAAAGGAGCTGGCATCTCACTCTCTTTGAATCTTCTTTATCATGCTAAGAGGAGCAGGAAAAAGCAAAAAATTTCAGAATTGCACCTTACAATGTGGAGAAATTACTGTTTGTGCATTTACAATATTCATTGATTTTTGCCATTGAAAAACATCATGTTATTCATATACCAGAAATGATTGAAGCTACTGACTGAATGAAAGCAGCTGGCATCTCACTCTCTTTGAATCTTCTTTATCATGCTAAGAGGAGCAGGAAAAAGCAAAAAATTTCAGAATTGCACCTTGCAATGCGGAGAAATTACTGTTTGTGCATTTACAATATTCATTGATTTTTGCCATTGAAAAACATCATGTTATTCATATACCAGAAATGTTTGAAGCTACTGACTGAATGAAAGGAGCTGGCATCTCACTCTCTTTGAATCTTCTTTATCATGCTAAGAGGAGCAGGAAAAAGCAAAAAATTTCAGAATTGCACCTTGCAATGCGGAGAAATTACTGTTTGTGCATTTACAATATTCATTGATTTTTGCCATTGAAAAACGTCCAGAAATGATTGAAGCTACTGACTGAATGAAAGGAGCTGGCATCTCACTCTCTTTGAATCTTCTTTATCATGCTAAGAGGAGCAGGAAAAAGCAAAAAATTTCAGAATTGCACCTTGCAATGCGGAGAAATTACTGTTTGTGCATTTACAATATTCATTGATTTTTGCCATTGAAAAACGTCCAGAAATGATTGAAGCTACTGACTGAATGAAAGGAGCTGGCATCTCACTCTCTTTGAGTCTTCTTTATCATGCTAAGAGGAGCAGGAAAAAGCAAAAAATTTCAGAATTGCAACTTGCAATGCGGAGAAATTACTGTTTGTGCATTTACAATATTCATTGATTTTTGCCATTGAAAAACATCATGTTATTCATATACCAGAAATGATTGAAGCTACTGACTGAATGAAAGGAGCTGGCATCTCACTCTCTTTGAATCTTCTTTATCATGCTAAGAGGAGCAGGAAAAAGCAAAAAATTTCAGAATTGCACCTTGCAATGCGGAGAAATTACTGTTTGTGCATTTACAATATTCATTGATTTTTGCCATTGAAAAACGTCCAGAAATGATTGAAGCTACTGACTGAATGAAAGGAGCTGGCATCTCACTCTCTTTGAATCTTCTTTATCATGCTAAGAGGAGCAGGAAAAAGCAAAAAATTTCAGAATTGCACCTTGCAATGCGGAGAAATTACTGTTTGTGCTTTTACAATATTCATTGATTTTTGCCATTGAAAAACATCATATTATTCATATACCAGAAATGTTTGAAGCTACTGACTGAATGAAAGGACCTGGCATCTCACTCTCTTTGAATCTTCTTTATCATGCTAAGAGGAGCAGGAAAAAGCAAAAAATTTCAGAATTGCACCTTGCAATGCGGAGAAATTACTGTTTGTGCATTTACAATATTCATTGATTTTTGCCATTGAAAAACGTCCAGAAATGATTGAAGCTACTGACTGAATGAAAGGAGCTGGCATCTCACTCTCTTTGAATCTTCTTTATCATGCTAAGAGGAGCAGGAAAAAGCAAAAAATTTCAGAATTGCACCTTGCAATGCGGAGAAATTACTGTTTGTGCATTTACAATATTCATTGATTTTTGCCATTGAAAAACGTCCAGAAATGATTGAAGCTACTGACTGAATGAAAGGAGCTGGCATCTCACTCTCTTTGAATCTTCTTTATCATGCTAAGAGGAGCAGGAAAAAGCAAAAAATTTCAGAATTGCACCTTGCAATGCGGAGAAATTACTGTTTGTGCATTTACAATATTCATTGATTTTTGCCATTGAAAAACATCATGTTATTCATATACCAGAAATGATTGAAGCTACTGACTGAATGAAAGGAGCTGGCATCTTACTCTCTTTGAATCTTCTTTGTCATGCTAAGAGGAGCAGGAAAAAGCAAAAAATTTCAGAATTGCACCTTGCAATGCGGAGAAATTACTGTTTGTGCATTTACAATATTCATTGATTTTTGCCATTGAAAAACGTCCAGAAATGATTGAAGCTACTGACTGAATGAAAGGAGCTGGCATCTCACTCTCTTTGAATCTTCTTTATCATGCTAAGAGGAGCAGGAAAAAGCAAAAAATTTCAGAATTGCACCTTGCAATGCGGAGAAATTACTGTTTGTGCATTTACAATATTCATTGATTTTTGCCATTGAAAAACGTCCAGAAATGATTGAAGCTACTGACTGAATGAAAGGAGCTGGCATCTCACTCTCTTTGAATCTTCTTTATCATGCTAAGAGGAGCAGGAAAAAGCAAAAAATTTCAGAATTGCAACTTGCAATGCGGAGAAATTACTGTTTGTGCATTTACAATATTCATTGATTTTTGCCATTGAAAAACATCATGTTATTCATATACCAGAAATGATTGAAGCTACTGACTGAATGAAAGGAGCTGGCATCTCACTCTCTTTGAATCTTCTTTATCATGCTAAGAGGAGCAGGAAAAAGCAAAAAATTTCAGAATTGCACCTTGCAATGCGGAGAAATTACTGTTTGTGCATTTACAATATTCATTGATTTTTGCCATTGAAAAACGTCCAGAAATGATTGAAGCTACTGACTGAATGAAAGGAGCTGGCATCTCACTCTCTTTGAATCTTCTTTATCATGCTAAGAGGAGCAGGAAAAAGCAAAAAATTTCAGAATTGCACCTTGCAATGCGGAGAAATTACTGTTTGTGCTTTTACAATATTCATTGATTTTTGCCATTGAAAAACATCATATTATTCATATACCAGAAATGTTTGAAGCTACTGACTGAATGAAAGGACCTGGCATCTCACTCTCTTTGAATCTTCTTTATCATGCTAAGAGGAGCAGGAAAAAGCAAAAAATTTCAGAATTGCACCTTGCAATGCGGAGAAATTACTGTTTGTGCATTTACAATATTCATTGATTTTTGCCATTGAAAAACGTCCAGAAATGATTGAAGCTACTGACTGAATGAAAGGAGCTGGCATCTCACTCTCTTTGAATCTTCTTTATCATGCTAAGAGGAGCAGGAAAAAGCAAAAAATTTCAGAATTGCACCTTGCAATGCGGAGAAATTACTGTTTGTGCATTTACAATATTCATTGATTTTTGCCATTGAAAAACGTCCAGAAATGATTGAAGCTACTGACTGAATGAAAGGAGCTGGCATCTCACTCTCTTTGAATCTTCTTTATCATGCTAAGAGGAGCAGGAAAAAGCAAAAAATTTCAGAATTGCACCTTGCAATGCGGAGAAATTACTGTTTGTGCATTTACAATATTCATTGATTTTTGCCATTGAAAAACATCATGTTATTCATATACCAGAAATGATTGAAGCTACTGACTGAATGAAAGGAGCTGGCATCTTACTCTCTTTGAATCTTCTTTGTCATGCTAAGAGGAGCAGGAAAAAGCAAAAAAATTCAGAATTGCACCTTGCAATGCGGAGAAATTACTGTTTGTGCATTTACAATATTCATTGATTTTTGCCATTGAAAAACGTCCAGAAATGATTGAAGCTACTGACTGAATGAAAGGAGCTGGCATCTCACTCTCTTTGAATCTTCTTTATCATGCTAAGAGGAGCAGGAAAAAGCAAAAAATTTCAGAATTGCACCTTGCAATGCGGAGAAATTACTGTTTGTGCATTTACAATATTCATTGATTTTTGCCATTGAAAAACATCATGTTATTCATATACCAGAAATGTTTGTAGCTACTGACTGAATGAAAGGAGCTGGCATCTCACTCTCTTTGAATCTTCTTTATCATGCTAAGAGGAGCAGGAAAAAGCAAAAAATTTCAGAATTGCACCTTGCAATGCGGAGAAATTACTGTTTGTGCATTTACAATATTCATTGATTTTTGCCATTGAAAAACGTCCAGAAATGATTGAAGCTACTGACTGAATGAAAGGAGCTGGCATCTCACTCTCTTTGAATCTTCTTTATCATGCTAAGAGGAGCAGGAAAAAGCAAAAAATTTCAGAATTGCACCTTACAATGTGGAGAAATTACTGTTTGTGCATTTACAATATTCATTGATTTTTGCCATTGAAAAACATCATGTTATTCATATACCAGAAATGATTGAAGCTACTGACTGAATGAAAGCAGCTGGCATCTCACTCTCTTTGAATCTTCTTTATCATGCTAAGAGGAGCAGGAAAAAGCAAAAAATTTCAGAATTGCACCTTGCAATGCGGAGAAATTACTGTTTGTGCATTTACAATATTCATTGATTTTTGCCATTGAAAAACATCATGTTATTCATATACCAGAAATGTTTGAAGCTACTGACTGAATGAAAGGAGCTGGCATCTCACTCTCTTTGAATCTTCTTTATCATGCTAAGAGGAGCAGGAAAAAGCAAAAAATTTCAGAATTGCACCTTGCAATGCGGAGAAATTACTGTTTGTGCATTTACAATATTCATTGATTTTTGCCATTGAAAAACGTCCAGAAATGATTGAAGCTACTGACTGAATGAAAGGAGCTGGCATCTCACTCTCTTTGAATCTTCTTTATCATGCTAAGAGGAGCAGGAAAAAGCAAAAAATTTCAGAATTGCACCTTGCAATGCGGAGAAATTACTGTTTGTGCATTTACAATATTCATTGATTTTTGCCATTGAAAAACGTCCAGAAATGATTGAAGCTACTGACTGAATGAAAGGAGCTGGCATCTCACTCTCTTTGAGTCTTCTTTATCATGCTAAGAGGAGCAGGAAAAAGCAAAAATTTCAGAATTGCAACTTGCAATGCGGAGAAATTACTGTTTGTGCATTTACAATATTCATTGATTTTTGCCATTGAAAAACATCATGTTATTCATATACCAGAAATGATTGAAGCTACTGACTGAATGAAAGGAGCTGGCATCTCACTCTCTTTGAATCTTCTTTATCATGCTAAGAGGAGCAGGAAAAAGCAAAAAATTTCAGAATTGCACCTTGCAATGCGGAGAAATTACTGTTTGTGCATTTACAATATTCATTGATTTTTGCCATTGAAAAACGTCCAGAAATGATTGAAGCTACTGACTGAATGAAAGGAGCTGGCATCTCACTCTCTTTGAATCTTCTTTATCATGCTAAGAGGAGCAGGAAAAAGCAAAAAATTTCAGAATTGCACCTTGCAATGCGGAGAAATTACTGTTTGTGCTTTTACAATATTCATTGATTTTTGCCATTGAAAAACATCATATTATTCATATACCAGAAATGTTTGAAGCTACTGACTGAATGAAAGGACCTGGCATCTCACTCTCTTTGAATCTTCTTTATCATGCTAAGAGGAGCAGGAAAAAGCAAAAAATTTCAGAATTGCACCTTGCAATGCGGAGAAATTACTGTTTGTGCATTTACAATATTCATTGATTTTTGCCATTGAAAAACGTCCAGAAATGATTGAAGCTACTGACTGGAATGAAAGGAGCTGGCATCTCACTCTCTTTGAATCTTCTTTATCATGCTAAGAGGAGCAGGAAAAAGCAAAAAATTTCAGAATTGCACCTTGCAATGCGGAGAAATTACTGTTTGTGCATTTACAATATTCATTGATTTTTGCCATTGAAAAACGTCCAGAAATGATTGAAGCTACTGACTGAATGAAAGGAGCTGGCATCTCACTCTCTTTGAATCTTCTTTATCCATGCTAAGAGGAGCAGGAAAAAGCAAAATTTCAGAATTGCACCTTGCAATGCGGAGAAATTACTGTTTGTGCATTTACAATATTCATTGATTTTTGCCATTGAAAAACATCATGTTATTCATATACCAGAAATGATTGAAGCTACTGACTGAATGAAAGGAGCTGGCATCTTACTCTCTTTGAATCTTCTTTGTCATGCTAAGAGGAGCAGGAAAAAGCAAAAATTTCAGAATTGCACCTTGCAATGCGGAGAATTACTGTTTGTGCATTTACAATATTCATTGATTTTTGCCATTGAAAACGTCCAGAAATGATTGAAGCTACTGACTGAATGAAGGACTGGCATCTCACTCTCTTTGAATCTTCTTTATCATGCTAAGAGGAGCAGGAAAAAGCAAAAAATTTCAGAATTGCACCTTGCAATGCGGAGAAATTACTGTTTGTGCATTTACAATATTCATTGATTTTTGCCATTGAAAAACGTCCAGAAATGATTGAAGCTACTGACTGAATGAAAGGAGCTGGCATCTCACTCTCTTTGAATCTTCTTTATCATGCTAAGAGGAGCAGGAAAAAGCAAAAAATTTCAGAATTGCAACTTGCAATGCGGAGAAATTACTGTTTGTGCATTTACAATATTCATTGATTTTTGCCATTGAAAAACATCATGTTATTCATATACCAGAAATGATTGAAGCTACTGACTGAATGAAAGGAGCTGGCATCTCACTCTCTTTGAATCTTCTTTATCATGCTAAGAGGAGCAGGAAAAAGCAAAAAATTTCAGAATTGCACCTTGCAATGCGGAGAAATTACTGTTTGTGCATTTACAATATTCATTGATTTTTGCCATTGAAAAACGTCCAGAAATGATTGAAGCTACTGACTGAATGAAAGGAGCTGGCATCTCACTCTCTTTGAATCTTCTTTATCATGCTAAGAGGAGCAGGAAAAAGCAAAAAATTTCAGAATTGCACCTTGCAATGCGGAGAAATTACTGTTTGTGCTTTTACAATATTCATTGATTTTTGCCATTGAAAAACATCATATTATTCATATACCAGAAATTGTTTGAAGCTACTGACTGAATGAAAGGAGCTGGCATCTCACTCTCTTTGAATCTTCTTTATCATGCTAAGAGGAGCAGGAAAAAGCAAAAAATTTCAGAATTGCACCTTGCCTTGCAATGCGGAGAAATTACTGTTTGTGCATTTACAATATTCATTGATTTTTGCCATTGAAAAACGTCCAGAAATGATTGAAGCTACTGACTGAATGAAAGGAGCTGGCATCTCACTCTCTTTGAATCTTCTTTATCATGCTAAGAGGAGCAGGAAAAAGCAAAAAATTTCAGAATTGCACCTTGCAATGCGGAGAAATTACTGTTTGTGCATTTACAATATTCATTGATTTTTGCCATTGAAAAACGTCCAGAAATGATTGAAGCTACTGACTGAATGAAAGGAGCTGGCATCTCACTCTCTTTGAATCTTCTTTATCATGCTAAGAGGAGCAGGAAAAAGCAAAAAATTTCAGAATTGCACCTTGCAATGCGGAGAAATTACTGTTTGTGCATTTACAATATTCATTGATTTTTGCCATTGAAAAACATCATGTTATTCATATACCAGAAATGATTGAAGCTACTGACTGAATGAAAGGAGCTGGCATCTTACTCTCTTTGAATCTTCTTTGTCATGCTAAGAGGAGCAGGAAAAAGCAAAAAATTTCAGAATTGCACCTTGCAATGCGGAGAAATTACTGTTTGTGCATTTACAATATTCATTGATTTTTGCCATTGAAAAACGTCCAGAAATGATTGAAGCTACTGACTGAATGAAAGGAGCTGGCATCTCACTCTCTTTGAATCTTCTTTATCATGCTAAGAGGAGCAGGAAAAAGCAAAAAATTTCAGAATTGCACCTTGCAATGCGGAGAAATTACTGTTTGTGCATTTACAATATTCATTGATTTTTGCCATTGAAAAACGTCCAGAAATGATTGAAGCTACTGACTGAATGAAAGGAGCTGGCATCTCACTCTCTTTGAATCTTCTTTATCATGCTAAGAGGAGCAGGAAAAAGCAAAAAATTTCAGAATTGCACCTTGCAATGCGGAGAAATTACTGTTTGTGCATTTACAATATTCATTGATTTTTGCCATTGAAAAACTGTTATTCATATACCAGAAATGTTTGTAGCTACTGACTGAATGAAAGGAGCTGGCATCTCACTCTCTTTGAATCTTCTTTATCATGCTAAGAGGAGCAGGAAAAAGCAAAAAATTTCAGAATTGCACCTTGCAATGCGGAGAAATTACTGTTTGTGCATTTACAATATTCATTGATTTTTGCCATTGAAAAACATGTTATTCTTACCAGAAATGATTGAAGCTACTGACTGAATGAAAGGAGCTGGCATCTCACTCTCTTTGAATCTTCTTTATCATGCTAAGAGGAGCAGGAAAAAGCAAAAAATTTCAGAATTGCACCTTGCAATGCGGAGAAATTACTGTTTGTGCATTTACAATTATTCATTGATTTTTGCCATTGAAAAACGTCCAGAAATGATTGAAGCTACTGACTGAATGAAAGGAGCTGGCATCTCACTCTCTTTGAATCTTCTTTATCATGCTAAGAGGAGCAGGAAAAAGCAAAAAATTTCAGAATTGCACCTTGCAATGCGGAGAAATTACTGTTTGTGCATTTACAATATTCATTGATTTTTGCCATTGAAAAACATCGATTATTCTACAGAAATGATTGAAGCTACTGACTGAATGAAAGGAGCTGGCATCTCACTCTCTTTGAATCTTCTTTATCATGCTAAGAGGAGCAGGAAAAAGCAAAAAATTTCAGAATTGCACCTTGCAATGCGGAGAAATTACTGTTTGTGCTTTTA